>NC_056740.1:341710670-341930670 GCF_019279795.1 Protopterus annectens
TGAACCCAGGTCAACTGCTTGGATGGTAGCTATGCTCACCACTATACCACTAATAGTGCATGCAGGTCTAAAACTCTTCTGGCTGAAGTAATAGCTACAAGGAAGTGGGTCTTTCATGACAAAAAAACCCCCAAAAAACTACAAACTGGTTGTACTGGCAGATTCAAAGGTAGGCAAAGTCAAATTTTCAAGAACAGAATTCAAATAGCAGGAGGCAGTGTGTGTGGCGTGACAGTCAGGAGTGGAATATTCCCTTCAGGAATGGCTTACAAAGCTTATAGAAAGAAGGAGAAATCTTCATGATATCTAGCATCATTTTTGTCCCAATTAAGCTAAGTACGGTTTTGAAGGGAAACAGAGGAGCAGAAGGAAGCAATCAGTGTTGCTCTTGACCTTCTTGTCACACAGAGCAATGGAATAGAAAGTGTAAGCCCCTCCCTCATCAAAATCTACATCTGTGGATTGGGACTCTAAAGGAGAGTCTAAGTGCGTCCTTTTCCCAGGAGGGCTTGGTGGAGATTCACCTCAGCCCTCCCCAGCAGAAGGAAGCCCAGACCTTGGAACCTGGATAGCGTACATGATCCTCTTTCCTGATGAAGAAAGACAAGTGAAAAGGTGAAGGGCTCAGCTTCAGTAGTGTGTGTGTGTGTGTGTGTGTGTGTGTGTGTGTGTGTGTGTGTGTGTGTGTGTGTGTGTGTGTGTGTGTGTGTGTGCGTGTGTGTGTGTGTGTGTGTGTGTGTGTGGCAACAGGGTAAATCTTCTTAAACTGCAAGAGTTGTGGCATGAAAAGTAACCTATCAAAAAGGAGGTCTTCTATCAGGTTACCAGCTATATTAATTGCAATGATCTCCCACTGATCTGGATTAAAAGCTCTATATAACAAAAAATGGAATATCTCCTGCTTGAAGGAGAATCTCCCTGGTCTACTCATTGAAGCAGAGTCTGTCAGCCCCAAGAAATCCTGGTTAAGGTTGCAAAGTGGGACATGAAGGAGTGGAGATCAGAGAAGATCCCAGGTGGGTTGGAGAAGTACTAGTTATACTGAGAACCTTATTTGGGGATGGTGTTCCAGTTATGGAAAGCTTAGTCTCCTCAATCCTCCTTTTATCCTTCTTCTCTTGCCTCTGAGGTCAGTACTTCTCTGGTCCTTTATTAATCTCCTCCTTTTTTTCTTTATGACCTGCTCTCTTTACTGTTACAAGAGTCCAAGTGAGTTCTGGAGCTAAAACTTTTACATATCAAACAGCCATTATTAAGATGCCTAATCCCAAGGCACAAAATACATAGTTCATATCGATTTTTGGGTGGGATTTTATGGCCACAAGGTCTCGCTCTTCCAGAAGTCATTTGTTCAGAGGCAGTGAGTTGGTGGGAGGGGAGCTGAGGAAGAATGAAAATAGACAACACAGATGGAACCTAATGGTGAGTAAAAAACTTTTTTATCTAATGTTGTCAATCTTCATTCATTCCTCAACAGTTGGGACACAGACCCCAGCTACCTGAAATCCTGGAAGGACTCTAAGGAAGGATATTCCTGAGTACACTTGAGTCAAAGGGTACTCTTCCCATTGAGACCAGATCCAATTTGTAATGAGTAATACAGGTATGAGGATTACCCAAAGTCTCAGCCACACATATATATCGTTCATGGAACCCCTAGATAAAAATACTGATGACATTGCCATGGACCTGGTTGAATGGGCTCTCAAAGGTTTTGGTAAGGAAAGGCCCAATTTGTTATAGATAAAGGATATACAATCAGGTAGCCATCTGGCTAAGGTTACCTTTGTGACTAGCTTGCCTAATTTGGAATCTGCAAAGGAGACAAACAATTGATCTGTTTTCCTGAAATTTTTTGTTCTATGTAAGTAAAAATGCAATTGTCTATGAACATCCAGTAAGTGCAACATATATTCACCTTTGTTTATAAAATTTGGAAAGAAAACTGACAAACTAATAGATTGATTGATGTTTGATTCTGACACCACCTTAGGAAGGAAGGAAGGATGGGTTCATAAAGCCACCCTATCCTTATGAAATACTAAGTAAGGAGGTATAGACAGTGCCTGAAGTTCTTACAGTCTTCTAGCAGAGGTGATGACTAAGAAAAATATAGTTTTCTAGGTCAAAAATTTTAACTCGCACTTAGCTGCTAGTTCAAAAGGTGAATCAATTAAGGTCTGTAATACCAAATTTAAGTCCCAAGGTCAAGTTGGATCCTTATAAGGGGGCCTCAAAAGAAGGGTACTTTTCAAAAAGGCCTTACAAAGTTTAGATGAATTCAAGGAGAAGTTTTCAATTCCAACATGAAAATTAGAAATGGCAGTTAGCCATACCCTAATAGCTGAGGAGCTGGCTCCTTTGTTGAAAATTTTTGCTAAAAATTCAAGGACACTATACACTGGTCCTGAAAATGGGTCACTATGCTTCTGCAGCACCCAAAAAACAAATCTCTTCCATTTACTTCTGTAAAGTTTCCTTGTGGAAACTTTGTGGGAAGACAAAAGTATATGATGAACAGGGAAAGAGAGTGTATTCTGTTTGGCTATCAATGGAAGAGGAGAAACCATGCGGTCAGTTTTATGTTTGAGATATCAGGGTGAATCATGCCTGTTGGGTGAGACAGAAGGTCTGAAATCAGATCCAGACTCCAAGGAGGGTAGACTAGATGATGCCAAAGGAAGAGGAACCAATTTGTTGAGGCCAGTAAGGGGCAATAAGGATGACTTTGCTTTTCAATTGGGATGCTTTCTGTAGAAATTTAGGAATTAAGGGAGTTGGGGGATAAGCACAGAGGAGACCGAGGGGGTCAATCCTTTAGGAGAACATTTCTCGATGACTCCTCCAGTGGGCGGATTAGGGCAAAGAACCTGCTGCACTTGTTCAGGGGAAATGCAAATAGGTCACACCATGGCTGGCCCCATTGGCAAAAAATCATTTCCACCACTTCCTCGTTGACAGACTATTCATTAGGTGGTAGAATAGACCTGCTCAACTTGTCCGCTATCACTTTGCATTTCCCCAGATGTGAGTTGCTATCAGTAATTGGTTGAAAGAGATCACCCACTGCCAAACTCTGAGAGCTTCTCAACACAAGAGGTAAGATCTGGCTCCTCCTTGTTTGTTGATGTACCAAGCAACAGACATATTGTCCGTCTGAACTGCAACTGTCCTGAAAGGGAAAGAGTCTTGAAAGGCCTGCACCTCTAGGAGTACTGCTCTTATTTCCAGGACATTGATATGCATGTTGGCCTCTTCAGGGACCATGTGTCTTAGACTGTCTTTCCCAAGAAATGCCTCCACTCACCAAATTTGTGAAGCGTCCATGGTTACTACGGCCTTGGGCTGAGGAAGAATGAAGGGACGGCTTTGTAGAATGTGATCTGAGGAAAATCAACCACCTGAGATATTTTTTGCATGCCTGGATAATTTTGATCTAGGAGGACATAGACTGCTGTAGAATGGGCCACTGAGTTGCTAACATCCATTGCAGAATCCTCATATGAAATCTTGCTAGAGGAATTAGAACCATCGCTGCAGACATTTATCCCAAGGCTTGTAGAATCAACTGGGCTGAAATTGAGGAATTTTGTTTCAAAGGATCATAGGAAGTTACTAGGCTAATGGCCCACAGGTCTTTACAAGCTTAGCCAAATTTTACCCTTGTTACCATGATCAGCACCTATTGTCCCTGTCCAAGAGGAGCACATGTGGAACCCCTGGGGTGAATTTACAGTTACCCATCCAACTGTCCAGATTGTGTTTGAAGATGGACAATGAGGTACTCTGTTTGGTGTCAAGTGAGAGTCTATTCCAAAAGTGTGGTAACCTCTGGGAGACAAATCTGTCCCTCCAGCAGGTTTGATGTCACATACCAGGTTTAGGTTTTTAGAGTGAAAAAAGTCTCTTTCTTCTATATGAATGGTGTAATGAGGATATTCATAGGTGAATATTAGACTAACTGCCCTGAAGGGCAACTTTAAGTCCAGCCAATAACCCGAGGTCAGAATCAATCCCTCTACCTTGTGTCTGAGAAGTGAAAACCTTAACAACTATGTCAACAAGCTGCTTGCTTTCTGATCTGGAATTGGATAGTCTGTACTCTCAGAAAAGGATGACAGGCTGTCAGGGATACTGTGATGAAATTTGGTCCTGTGAATTCCAATGTCTGAGATTATTCTAAGTGAGATTTGTTGTAATTATGGTAATCTCCAGAACAGAGAAAGTCTGCAGTATCTAGTCTCAATTTTTATCAGTAATTGTCTGGTTGGAGCAGTTATGAGACAGTCATCCAGGTATGGAAACACACAGAATCCCTGCAGTCTCAAGTGAGCTGCTACTACTGCCATGCATTTGGCAAACACCCTGAGGGCTGGGGTGAGGCCAAAGTGCAGAGCTCTGAACTGGCAATGACTGGATCCCAGCTGGAAGCATAGGACACTCCTGGATCACCTGTTCATTTTTATGTGATACTATGTGATAGCATGCATCCTGAAGATCTATTGAGCACAGCCAGTCATCTCTGTGCAAGAAAGGCAAAATGGACTTAATCGTGACCATCTGGAACTTGCTATACTGAACCAATTTGTTCAGATTACTAAGATCCAAAATTGGTCTCTGGTCCCCTGTTTTTTTTGGCAATAAAAAGAATCTTGAGTAAGTCCTAGATTCTTTCTGGTCTGGGGGGACCTCTTGGATGACTCTTTTCTCTAGCAGCTTTTTATATCTATAGTTGTTGCTTTCCTCTGACTGGGTGGAACATCAGGAATTTGTTTACAGTTGAGGGGGGTAAAGAAAAGGGAATTATATAACCTCTAGAAATAATCCTCTGCACCTAAGGATATTTTTTAATGTCTAGCCAAGCTCTCTGGTGCAGGGATAAATGACCCCCGACTGCCTTCAGAGGTGGACAATCAGGTCTCCTTTCAGTAGCACTAGTAATGTCTATTGGAGAAGGAATCTCTGGACCCCTGGCTCTGCAGGTCTCCTCTGCCACATGGGCAGCGTCTTTCATTTGAGTCCCCCCCCCATTCCCCTTGGGGAACTATCTCTATGTGAACCTTGGAAAGGAATCTGGGAATTTCTGAACCACATTTTCTGACCTCCTCAGTGATTCCTGGAAAAAGTTCTTTTAGGGAGCAAAAAAGTATACCCACTGCAGAAAGGGTCTTTCTATCTTGCTCGCATCTGGAGAGTGTGTCTTTTACCTTATTGCAAAGCAAAGAGGTTCTGTCAAAAGGTGCATTGATGTAGGAAGAATTGAAGGGCTCTGCAAAGTCACACCAGTGGATCAGGCATGCCTCCTAATGGAAATGCCTGAACCCACAGCTCTTGAGGTACCTTCAGCCGCATGTGAAATGAGCTTCAGGGACCAATTAGTAATCAACTGTAGGGTCGACAACTGCAAGGCCAAAGAAGTCTGAACCTTAGAAGTACTGTTCCTGGCAAGGGATTTGCAGAGTTCCTTAATCAAATCCCTCTGCAATCTAGTGAAATGTGCCAAATAATTCAGCGATCTGAGTGCAAATGTCACTGAAGTATAAACACACTTCCCAAATCTGTCCAATGCCCTTAATTTCCTGTTAGGGGGTGGACAGTAGAACTCTGTTCTGAAAGTTCCTTGTTGGTAGCTACAGCCATGGCCATGGCGTTTACCAGTACTCCCTTGCTCCAAAGTTCCTTTCCTTGAGGAGGTGCCACACCAGATTAAGTCAATGAGCTAGTCAGTGGGTGGAGTTACCCAGGAGGTAGACAGGTCAGATCCAAAGACCTCCAGGAATAC
This sequence comes from Protopterus annectens, assembly GCF_019279795.1. Lineage (NCBI taxonomy): Eukaryota > Metazoa > Chordata > Ceratodontiformes > Protopteridae > Protopterus > Protopterus annectens. The sequence goes on from NC_056740.1 coordinate 341,716,453, forward strand.
CGATTCCTCTTGGGAAGGGTTATTGGTAGACAAACCACCCCCTGCTTAAGGATTTCTAGGATGTCTCCAAATGAAAGGTCATCAGGTGGTGATCTTGGGGACCCTTCCCCTCATCAAAATCTGTATATTCGGTGACCAACTCCTGAGTGGAATCTAAGTGCCTCCTCTTACACTTGCTCTTACTAGGGACTTCTTCAGTGGGATGCTCCGGAGAAGTATCAGAAGAAATTATAATACCCTGCTGGGTAGTCTGGAGACTTTGGGTTGGCTGTCCCTGTGGAGTAGAGTGATAAGGCTTAAAGTGCACAGACATATGGGATCCAGAGGGGAGATATGAGGGGGGAGGAACCATCCGTCCTACAGAAGCAGAAAACATTCTCTCCACTACCTAGAAAGTGGAATGCCCCATGGAGAAGGAAGTCCACTGATGTAAGAAGCCACACTTCCTCCCCATCAGCTCCCCCTGCCCCTATGGCAGTCCACCTGAGGTAGCGGTCAAAGCCATGCTATCCAATGCTGAAGCTCTGAGGGACAGAGACAGCTCCAAAAACTTCAGAGTTGACTTCAACACCTCGGATCTGACAGGGATGCTTTGGCTCCGAGAGTTGTCTGACTCCGATGCACTCGGAGCTCGACCATTCAAAGAAGGCCTCAGAACTGAAGATACTATGATCTTTAGATATGACCCAGATGCTCCCAGAAAGCATGGCTCCAAGGGCTATGAAACCATGAGCTGGATCAGAGAAGAAGCTGAGATTGTTGGTGTAGAACTGTGAAGGACTTGCTGACCTGAAGGGGTAGGAACTGAAAGAACTTCTATTAAAATTTGTGCCAAGAGGAACTTCCTCATCATTTTATCCACTTCAGCTTCAGTCAGACTTCTGGGAGAATGAGACAATGAGTCCACAGAGAGAGACCTGGAATACCAGCAAGACTCTAAATATGGAGATGGGACCTGAGAGGGTACGAGATCAAAGGAGGGAGAATACCTGGCCCTAGTTAAAGACTTCAGATCCAATAATCCAGGATCTGAGGAAGCCAATTTCGTATTTGATGCCTGCTTCGGTGAAGTAGCAGTCTTCAGATTCAACTTTTTATGTTTCTTCCTTGGAAGCTCTACCTTTGGATCTGAGGAAGGGGGTGGAGGAGCCTGATGGATCCAAAGGCTTTCCGAAATGTTCCTTAGACACAGATTTGGGGAGGTTGACCCCAGATAAAGTCTCTGAGAAGGTTGACGGAAGCAAACTTTTTAAAATCAGCTTATTCTTACAGTCCACAGTGGACCAAAGATTAAAAGATTTACATGTATCACAAGCTTTTTGAAGAAGCTCAGGGCCTAGACAATAAACGCAGAAGCTCAAAGAGTAGTAACTTATGACAGCACTTCTGGCACTTTTTTAAAACCAGATGGTTTTTCAGACATTTTTACAGGCAGGTGAAAAAGAAAAAACAAAACTTTTTTTTTTTTTTGCAGCTAGAAAAGGAAAAAGGAAAGGGGATACCAATAATGTATTGGAAACTACACTAATGTGTAAAAGGGGATAGCAAGAGAAAAAAGAATATTACCATCAATGGTAATAAGACTTGCACTAAAGTGTATTAAGGGAATAAATATATAAACTACTGAAGAAGGTAATTAGATAGTGAAACAATATAATGACTTATCTCTAATTTTGAGCACTAAGTTCGACAGCTCACAGTGACCACGTTGAAATGCGAAAGTGGCAAACGAGATCTGGGGTATGTCAGGGGATAGAGCATTATGGGTAAGCGAGGCACTCAAGAGTTTTTTTTAGTGAGCACGAGCTGAAAATGATGGCCGAGTTGGATCCGAGGCTTGGATCCGAACCCAACTGTTGAGGAATGAATGAAAATTGGCAACATCAAATCTCAGGTTTCTCTCCAAGGTTTCAGAAAATTTATGTGGAATCCTTTTCTGTTTTTCCCCTGGTTGTTTCTTCTTTTAATTAATTTCACTTATATTTTATATATTTTCAAAAGGTCTTTGCCACTTTGTAAGGAATTTGTTTTCAGCAGTGGATACCAACACAGCTACTTTATCTACTGGTTTGAAATTTCTAAACTGAGAATTTCTGTTATATGTTCTCTGTTGTGCCTGCCACACTGTCTTCATAAGTTCTCTTACTATAGGCATTATAGTTATTAATCTGTCCTGTATGTCTGAAAAATGTTCTAACACACTTTTAAAGGGGGTATATCCTTCTTCCCATGTTCCTTTTGCTACATCTAGCAAACCTCAGAGATGTGTGCCATACAGCATTTCAAATGGTGTGAATCCAGTTGAGGCTTGGGGTGCTTCTATTACAGCACAGAGACGATATGGAAGTATCTTCTCCCATCCACTTTGATAACCTTCTGTAGCATAGATTTTAAAATGTTCAGCTATCCCATCTGTCTAGAGGTGGTATATGGGCATCTTGAACAACTTCCATTTAAAATGTTGACAGCATTCATATGTTATGCAGGTCATGAATGGGATGTCATGGTTAGTAAGTATTTCCTAAAGTAATTCCTACCCTAGAAAAAAGAAGTATTAGCTATTTTGTTAGGACCTTTGCATTGAATCTCCCTACGGGTACTGCCTTAGGAAATGTTGCTGTATAATCATAATTACTGGAATATACTGATGGCCCTTACTTAGTTTTACAAGTGGACCCACAGTGTCTATGGCTATGGATTTAAAAGGGCAGCCAGAATTGGTAATTACGTCAAAAATGTAATTCTTGGGTTGCGTGTTTTCCTGTGACACTCTGAGCAGGCTGCACAAAAATCCTTTATGTTCTTTGTAACATTAAGTTAGTAAACTTTAACTAAAACTCTAGCTTTTGTCTTACCTATCCCTACAAATATGGTCAAGAGCTTACTTCATTACAAGTGTTGTAAAAAATCTTGGAACGAATAACCGGCTCAGTATCTGTTTTCTGTCTCATGTTATCTGGCAAAGTTGGTCATTTTTTACTTCATTGTTCAATGTGACACAGCCTTCGAGTCTCAACAGGAACCATAAATGAGTTTTCCACCTATCAAGAAACTCCATCTTTGAACCTTAGTGGCTATTCATTCCATAATCCACCCACCCTTTGATGAAAATATTGGTACCCCGGGTTTGTATTACAAACTGAACTGTTCACAAAAAATGTATTATTCTCATTGCAATAAATACACTGTCTTATCTCCAAACCAATTGTAACTAACACAGTAGCATCATACATTCATTTGTATGCAATTATAAGGTCACTATTGACTAACCTGTACCATATTGATTACAGGGGCAATTGCTCCGATTGGTTCCTATAATTTGGACATTTAAATGCATCTATCTGTTTAGTATAATACTTCAGATTTTTTTCCAGACTAGTTAATTGCGAAAATTACAGACACAAGCAGCTCAACAGTATTCTACATAAGGTCTCACAAGAGGCTTAAAAGAGAATTAAAAACTCTTGTATCACAACTTGAAATACAGTGCAAAATGTCCCTAATAACTGCACATCACTTTTAGTGACCAATAAAGAGATTGCCCTCATGCCCTAATTGGTTATCTGCTTCTTATTCTGAATCCCTAACCTTGTTCTCACTGCTTAATATAACACAGTCTAGAGATTATGAAAACAAGGGTTATTACAACCAAAGTGTAATACCTTAGATTTACTTGCATTAAACCCTGTGTTCTTACTTATAGCCCAAGTATACAGGATATCCAGATAACCTTGTAGTGCAGCTTGATCTTCTACCAAATTAGTGATTGACACTATTCTTGTGTGATCAGCGCACATACTAAGTAATATATTACTTTGAGCCAGAAACTCAGGCATGAAGATATTAAACAGCAGGGGTGCAAACACTGAACCCTGTGGAACCCCAGCTATTACCTTCCTATCATCAGAAGTAATATCTTCAATTTTAGCCTTGAAGGACCTCTCAGTCAACCAACCAACCATTAATCCACCTAATTACATACTGATTTATACCCAGTTTATAGAAAATGGGTACAATTTCTCTATATGGCATACAGTCAAATGTTCAAAGTACAGGTGGTTAACTGAGCTGTTTTGTTCTTTTTGTTCACCATCTACTTTCAATGTTTTCTCTATCTCTACTTAGGTTATCGTTTTCCCATTGAACTTTCTTAAAATGTACATTACTTATCCAAAAGTCAGGCAAATTAGTAGTGTCCTCATCATTATTATGATATGACATGGAGGCTGTGTCCTGCTTCCCTACAAATACAGGTACAGGCTTTCCCCATCATCTAACTCATCACATGCAAAACAGAGCTCATGGAAATAATTTTCTTCCACCAGTAGTACAGATGATACCTCCTTTTCACTTTCAGTATTTTTCTTATTTTCTTTACTCTTACAGCTTCTTTCATTTTTGAATGACTCTCTGCTTTTGTGTAGCAGGGAGAAGATTAGAACACTGCTGAGGCCCTCCTTTCCTTTTACCTTTAGGATGAGACTCTTCTATTTCTTTCTTGGTTTCTATTCTCACTTCTCTTAGTTCATATTTAGCTATAGGCCCTTCTCTATCAGGTTCCACAGTGACTTCAACTAAAACTTTTAACAGAGTCTTTTGAAAAGGCCAACCTTCTCTGCTTGTCTGTACAGTGATAGCCTTCATAATTTTTAACAAAATGAGTATTTTGACAAGATTGCATATTGGATTTATATAACCTTTCCGCCCAGAACCAAATCAGAGTTCCTTTTGTGTCTTCTATTTTTTAAACACTTTTATTGAACTATCAGTTGTGACATAGGCAAGCTTAATTTAGATATAAGTAATCAAACCATATTAACAAGTTCACATCTACAAACATTAAGCATCATATATACTAGTCTATACAATACAATCAAACCAACATTACATAAATTGTTCAGTTCCTACCTTCAGTTAAACCTCATAGCTATTCCACAACATATTTCTGCATGAATTGCTCCTACAAATTCCATTTTTTATTTAATTTACTCCTACCTTTTTCTAAAGATCCCAGTTTCCATTTCTGTGTTCCAGTTTTATACCTTTTTGTTTAATGGAGCTAGGGGTTTTTGATGACATAACTGATTGAACCTTTCCCCTATTATTTACATAATTCTTTAAACTTTGGCAAATCTCCATCAATTATCTTATCATATCATCTTTTAAGTTAGGTGCTAGAGCTACAGGGTGTGACATTTTACCTAAGAGAGTCTGCATTTCTACCTATATTCTAACATAATTCATGTTGTCTTGAAACATATACATCACTTCAATTTTCTGTTTACTAGTTGTTTTATGTTTTCAAACATTGTGATTTTAACTACTGTAATTATGCTTCCTGGGTCTAGCAATCTCTCTATATTTCTTTTATCTCACACAAATGATAAGTTTAGTAAAAATACAGTGATAGAAAGCAGATTATACACTTGTAGAAGTTAAAAGTTTTGCATTGTCAGATTCCATTGGTTCACAATTTATACACATGCTTTCAGATACAATTTGTTGGCCTGCATTAACAGTTTTTTTTCATTCACAGTACTGTTGTCACTAACTCACTGTGTAGTACTTAAGCAATAACCCATGCCTGGGTGTGGGTAATGCTGGATTTACCCACAGTTGGTGTGGTTTGGTCACGAGGGCGAGGCCCGAGTGGCCAAACAAAGACAACCGTGGGTAAATCCAGCATTACCCACACCCAGAAGTGGGTTATTGTTATTATACAATGACATTATTTAAGAAAAAAAATACTTACTTTTCTTAAATAATGGCATTGTATAATGCCTCCTTGCTGCCCTTCCGCAGCTGTCCAGTATTCTGCGGCAGTTCTGATGTACTGCGCATGCGTATGGTTACGCAGTACATCAGAACTGTGTGTGGAAGCAACAGAGAAAGGAAGATCTCCGTTGCTTTTAAAAACATATTATAAAATGAGTTTAACATAGTGAGACAGCTTTAAAAAACGCAACAGAGAAAGGAAGATCTCCGTTGCTTTTTTTTAAGATATCTCGTTATGTTAAACTCGTTTAACATAGCGAAATAACAGTAACGGAGCTCTTCTGTTCTCCGTTGCTGTCCAAAAAAAAAAAAAAAAGACTTATACTAATAGAAAAAGTCAGGGCGACTGGACCTTTTTCCATAAGTATAAGTCTGATTTACAACGTGCACGCTGACCAATCAGCATGCACGTTTTAGAATATTAATGGGGGGAGTAGTTGTATAATTGGCTATATGCCCTGTTCTAGAACATTTAAAACAAACCATCTCAATGGAGCAGGACATTTCCTACAGCAGGAAGAGCTTCCAGGCTGGTTCTTGTCATAAGACATAACTTTCCTAGAAAATCCACAATACAGTCCTTTCTCAGCACAGTACTGAGGAGAATGGAAATCTACCATCTACTTGCTTCTGAGCTTCTTAGTATTCCAAAAGACACCTGCTTCTTGTTGAGGCTTATGCTATGTCTTGGATTCAAAGTTATAGTATTCTCTAGGCACAGCATCTACCACTATGCCACAAAGGCAGTTCTTTATGAGAGGCACGGATATTATCAGATGAAGTAAGTTAGCTCAGGGTAATATTTTTATGTTTCTTGAATCCAAGTAGGTCAGGAGAAAACATTTGGGCAGAAGAATTTTGAGAGTCACACAGATTTATTTTCATAGATTGAATATATTCCTCTAAAGTTAAAAGTGGACTCACTGTTGACTGAGTGCTGATGTTTTCTGTCTCTTGAGGTTTTAACTCATTACAGTCGAGTGACATCTCCAGGCGTTTCTGCAGTTACCTCCTACTGCGCCTCTAGGCATCAAATATTGCCTGCTCATATTTTCATTAATAATTCCAAAACCATGCTACCTACAAGTTATCAGAATATTTTACCTTGAAGCATACATGATGGCAAATGCAATTGTATTGATATATCACCTCTGTACTTGTACTTGTTAGAACTGTAAGGTGATAACTTAATTTTTAAAGGCTGAAGCCACACCTACTGTGAGTCAAAGGTACACACTCAAAAGAGCTCTACTGGAGGGAATGAGTTAAATGTGATACTCAGTTTTGACTTCTTCAACATTAAAGAGATGGAAGCTGTAGATTTTCTTTAGTATGAGAATATGTAACATGATATTTGTACTTTTACTGGGTAGTACAGTTCCAGAAATAATCTTTGAGTCATTATTTTAAAATCTCTACACAGCATGCTTACACTAATAAATCTGAGCTTCCCTGACATATGTGTTAGCTCAGCAGTTGCAATTCTAATTCTATGTAAAGCCTATGTCCTTCTGTTTAAAGAAATGCCTCCCAAGTCCACAAGGCTCAATATGTGAACATAACACAAGCTCTAAATAAATGCCCTTAATTCTATCAGTGTAAGATTTCCTATGATTTTATATATTTGAAGAGCTGGGAAACTGATTTATTTGGGAGAAAAGAAGCAGTACTGAAAATGAATGCTTATCTTTGGATCACCATTTTGGAATCCCCACAGCCGTCAAAAATGGAATTACCACAATACTTTTCAGCATCCTGTAACAAGCTCTGACCTCAGTATGCCAATGAATGTCAAATGTAGGTGCTACAAAAATGCAGGATCCCAGGGTGATACATATAACTTCATCCCTATATTTGTGGACTAAACATTGAACCCACATTCTCAGTGTTAAGCTGAATGCATTCAGGGTAGGCGTAGGAGTCTGTCATGGGTGCATTTAGTCCCTCTTCTGTTCATGATTGTAGTGGGAAAGGATATAGATTTACAGGTTTATAGGTGAATACTAGGTTAACTGCCCTGAAGGGCTATTTCAAGCCTACCCAATAACCTGAGGTAAGAATCAAACTCTGTACCTTGTGTCCCCTCAACCATCATACCAAACCCACCCCTGAGATTCAAAGAGTATTCAGCTGGGGTCAGAGTCTGATCCACCACCAAGTGACCTAAGCAGTCACCTAGGTCCCGCTGGCTGAGAAGGGGCCTCCTGATCGGGGGAGGTGGGATGCCACAACATTTATTTTTTAATTAAAAAAAAAAATTACATTACTTTAAGAATGCTCTCTGCATCTCTGCATGCACTATCTCACACATCTGCTGTTGCTTCTTCTATTTTGAGTCTGCATGTTGAATTTAAGCACAAAATGCAATGAACATTTCTTCTGGACATGAAATGTATGCCTGCTTCTGCCCCATGGAATTATGATGGTGTGTGTGTGTGTGTGTGTGTGTGTGTGTGTGTGTGTGTGTGTGTGTGTGTGTGTGTGTGTGTGTGTGTGTGTGTAAAATGCTCTAGATAAAGATGGCAGGTTAGTTAATTTGCTCAGGCTCAAACCCTTTACCTTAGTTATAAGAGACAAGAGCCTGAATCCTCTACAACTACCAGACTACTCAAAGTATATGTATGTGTGACATTTATCAAAGAACTGACTTTCAGTGCATTTTCAAGGAACTGTGAACTTCAGTGCATGAAATCTGTCACATGTAATAGAACAGAGAAATGTGTTCCTTTTAGTTTTGCATTCACTAGGGACCATAGTGAGATTAGAAAAATTTTACAAAAGAATTGGAGGACACTCAGTACTGATAGATTACACAGATAGTTGGCAATAAACCATTTATTATATATAAGAATATGAGGAATCTGAAACGTAAGCTTTGCCATCCAAAAATGAATTCTCATGGGGAGATGTTGGCTTCAGAAGAGGGAACAACTAGATGTGGCTGTTGTAACTTCTGTGAACACATGTATGATGGGGTTGATTTTTTGCATCCGGATACAGGGCAGTTATTTAAGATTAGGTGCAAAGCTAATTGCAATAGTAGAAATCATATATTTAGCTAGATGTATGTGTTGCGGCTCATTTTATGTTGGTAAAAACCAATGGGAGATTACGTGAGCGCATTAGAGATCATCTGTATTGCTATCGGAGAGGGCACACATACCGTGCTATAGCTAAACACTCCACAGAGTTAGGTGAGTCACATAGATTTCTGTTTACTGTGTTGGAACTTATCTCTGAGGGTGAAAGATTAGGTGATATTTCTAATAGAACAGAAAATGAAGAGCTTAGATGGATCATTAAGCTTAGGGCCCATTTAGGCAAAGGGTTTAATGACCACATTGCCATTACGGCGAGACTAAAGGATCAGAGACTTAGGAAATTATTTTATTTTATTTTGTCATTGTGATGTTTTTAAGTGTTTTAAATAATTGCATTATTTTGACATGATGGTAGTGTGATTTTATTTATTAATTGTTGGTTTAGCATTTGATTGGCTTGTTTGAACTTAAGTATGTATAAAAGGAAATGATATCATGTCCTTTAGTGAGGTCTGATGAAGCAAATGTATTTGTGAAAGCGCTAACCTTTATTAAACTACTGTGGATTTATTTACTGCCTGGCTGCTTATTCTGCTTATCCTGCTTTATAGCTGTGTTTGCTGCTCTGCTTGCTATATATATATATATATATATATATATATATATATATATATATATATATATATGTATACACACACACGCACACATACACACTATATCAAAGAACAATACATCCATACCAGCACTTTGAAAAGAAACTTACCAAAAAAAGACACTGAACACTTAAGTGATCAAAAAGAAAAAAATACAGTTGTGCAAGTTAACTTACCATAACAGTAGACATTTTAATATATCACTGCATGTAGTAGTCATAACTATGATGGACATATGTTGTAAGGATACTGGATGTCTAGCCAGTGTACCACATTTTGGGCTCTGTCTTCATGTGCTGTATGTCTGCCCTTACCATGACAGTACATTCTTGTACAATGAGGACTTACAGGCAAAACAAAAATCAGAGCTTTCTTGCCAAAAAAGGGAAGGTTGAAGCTAAAACGCTAATAAAATAATGCCAAATCAAGCCATATAATAAAAAGTCACATCAGAAAGGCAAACAGGTAAAGGGGGTACCTTACCCAGGCCAACAAAAAAGCAAGCAGGAAATGCTGTAGGTGATAGGGTGCTAATACTGCAACAATGAGCTACTCAAACATCAATTATTATGGTAAGTTAACTTACACAACTGTACATCTGTATTATGTTTTTCATTAGATTACTGTTGCAGTAGCCATATCTAAGGGGGATAAGTACCACACCTTAAGAATAATGGGTGGGTGTAGAAGGGCCAGAGTCAAGAGGTCCCTGTAGAATAGCTTTAGAAATCTTGCTCTAACTCTGGAAACTGGGTCTAGCTTGTAATGTTTAGTAAGGGTGTGCTCTGAGGTCCAAGTAGCTGCCTCTATTGTAGAGCTGCAGTCCACTCCTTTCCAAAAAGCCTCAGAAGGAGCCACTTCTCTAATAGAGTGACAAAACTGACTTGCCTGAAACAGACATCTGGAAATGGTTTATTGAAATACTGGCAGTCCTTCCTTCTGTCCATCAAAGGAAATAAAAAGCTAGTTAGGATTCTTAAATCTTTAGTCCTGTTCAGGTAAAATCTTAATTGTCTGTGGATGTCTAAAGTATGAAGGATTCTTTCTGCAATGGTTTTGGTTCAGGAAAGAACACTGGGAGATGAATTATCTGGTTCAAGGTAAAGTAACTAGATTCATAAACAACCATTGGTATAAAAAATGGGTTGGTTCTAAGACTCACCCTCTCTTTATGGAAAATCAAAAAGGGCTGTGTAGACATCAGGGTCTATAATTCAGTCACCCATGTAGATGAATTTGAAGACATTGCAATGAGGAAAAACAGTCTTAAATGTAAGGAATTTTAAAAAATAACTGGGTGCACATACAAAAGGGGGAGAGTTAGTCTTTCCAATACAAAGTTAAGATCCTAATGAGAGTTTTCTAGGTACGCAAACCTCTTTTCAAAATTGTTTGACTTGAAATAAGGAAGAAAGTGGGGATTCAAGGGCAGGCAAGCAGAAATAGCTGAAAGGTGCACCTTTATAGAAACCCATACTAGCCCTGAGTTGAGCAGTTCACACAGGTACTGAGGAATGGAAGGAGACCCTGCATGGGTTGGAACTTGTTATTTTCTATGGCACCAACTAGAACATTTTTTTTCTATTTGGTTAAATATAATTTTCTACTAGCAGGCTTTCTAGCCTCCTTTAGCACCTGCTGTAAGTCATCAGAAAAAAATGTGCCTAAACGTGATCAAACCTATCTCCCATTTTGAATATTGGTGTGCATTAGGGATCCCTTGCACTACTTGAGGAAATGCACCGTATGAGGAAGTTTTTGGCAATTGTTCCTGGTCAGTGCATGAAAATAGAGAACCAGTGTTGTCTGGGTCAAAATGGAGTTACCAGAAGCATCTTTGGCAAACTTGTCTTATCTATAGAAGAGCTGTGGATATCAGATGAAAGGGGGAAAGGCACAGAGGAACATTCCCTTCATAGAAAATAAAATGTATCTGTTTTCGAAAGCCTTTTTGCAAGAGTCATGGAAAAGAACTGGTTTAGTTGTCAGCTGAGATATTAGGAAAACAAATCTACTTAGTGAGTTCCCCAAAGGAGGGGAATTTCTTGTAAGACCTCTGTGTGTAGCATCTACACTCATTAGAGTCAATACTGCATCTGGTCAAAGTGTCTTGTTATTGTGTTCTGCTCCAAGGGAATGAGTTTAACCTGCAGAGTGAGACTGACCTGTATTGCCAGCTCCCAGGCAATCATGGCTAGTTGGAAAAGGGGGAAATGTTGTTCTCTCCCTTATTTGTTTATACATCACATCACTGTGGTGCTGCCTGTTTTCAATAACATGTGTTCAGGTGTCCACAGCTGATTTAGAGCTTTTATTAGAGCCATCATCTCCTTGAGATTTATGTGCTTGCTTCTGATATGAGGCTACCACACCCTAACTCCTGATGCTATGATAGAATGCCCAACCCTATTCAAAGTCTTAAGTGTCTGTTGTAACTGACTGATCAGGAGGAGGGGGAGAAATGGAAGGCTTGGATTTAGTAAGACAAAACTGACCCACCAAAGAAATTCCTTTTTGATGAAAATAAGCATTGGAATTTGAAATATTAATAGAAGAAGATGCTATACTTAGAGTGGTTTGTGGTACCACTGGATTTTTCACATATGGAATCTGGTGAATGGGACCATTAGACTGGATGAGGAACTCTATTGCTGTGGATATGTTTTGATGGACGAGATTTAATAAGTGAAGCTGCAAAGGTGACACTTTGGATGGAGGTAAGCAGTAGATATGGATGAGTCTCGGTGACACCCTAGAAACACTAACAAACAAGAGGCATAGTTAGTCATTGAGATTTCTTTTGAAAGGAGAGTACTCAAGATTCACTCTTTTTACTTTTTTGAAATGCCCTGCTATTGTTTTATTGAATTATTGCTTGGCAATCTTTTGGTGTGAAGATTTAACTCATTCGCTCCAAAGTAGCTCAGGAATATTGACTGCTTACTTACACCATAGGAACAATATTGCAGCCAGAGCTCATTTTCAGAAAAAAAGAAGTTATGTACTCACCATAACGTTCCATGTTTGTTGTTCATCTCGTCGTTCATTCTTACAACTCGGCCGAATACATAGCTGAAAGTCTCTAACATGGCTCATGGCAAGTAGGTATCCCACAATGCAATGGTGTAATTCCCCAGATCTTGTTTGCTGCTACTACTGAGTGAAATATGAACTATATATATATATATATATATATATATATATATATATATATATATATATATATATATATACACACAAATATATACTATCCCTAATAGAAGGAGAAACAAACTGAAACAAAGAACTCCTGATAGTAAAAACATCCACCAAGTCCACAAGGAGTCTTTGGCAGGGGGAAGGATGGAGGGTTTGTAAGAATGAATGGCGAGATGGACAACAAACATGGAACGTTATGGTGAGTACATAACTTCTTCATGTTATGTTGTCCTATCTCGCCTTCATTCGTACAATGATGGGACAGCATCCCTAGCACCTTTTCCCTGTGTGGCTCACGAGAGTACACCTTTAAGCACCGTGGAACCAAAGGAGGCCCTGTCCTTGGAGGCCAAATCCACTTTGTAATGCATGATAAAAGTGTGAGGAGTGGTCCAAGTAGCTGCTGCACAAATATTATCCATAGAAATTCTGGCTTGAAAAGCAGATGATGTGATGTAGCCATTGCTCTAGTGGAATGTGCCTTCACTTTGAATGGTAAATCTCTGTTATTTGTGGTATAGATGAACGTAATACAGTTTGAAAGCCAATTGGAAAGAGTAGTTTTATTAACTGAGTTACTCTTTTTTGCATTAGAGAAGGATCCGAATAACTGGTCAGCTTTTTTTAAATCTTTGGTCCTATGCAAATAGAATCTGAGTTGTCTATGCACGTCTAGTTGCTATGATTAGGAAAGAACACTGGAAGCTCTATAGATTGATTTATTAGTTGGAGAACAGACTTTAGGTAAAAATGAAAGATTAGTTCACAAGGATACCCTATCCTTATGAAAAATCAAATATGGCAGTTTAATAGAAAGAGCTTGCAACTCTGATACTCTTCTAGCAGATGTTATAGCCACCAGAAACAAGGTCTTCCAGTAAAGGAACTTGAGGTCTGAAGATAATGAGGGCTCAAAAGGTGGTAACGTTAGGTGAGACAGAACAAAATTTAAATCCCAGGGAGAAAGGGGTTCCTTAAAGGGAGGTCTTAATAAGGAGACACCTTTCAAGAAGGCTCTACACAATCTGTGTGACATTAAGTTGGAGATAGAATCACCAATGTGGAAATTTGATATTGCAGTGAGTTGTACCCTGATGGTTGCTGCAACTGAACCTTGCTGGAAAAGTTCTGACAAAAATTCCAAAATAGAATAGATGGGTGCAGAAAAAGGATCAATGTTCCTGTTTTGAGCCCAAAGAGAAAACCTTTTCCATTTGCTAGAATACTGTTTTCTAGTGGAAGCTTTATGAGAGGACATTAAGATCTGTTTAACTGTAGGAGTGAAATTATGAAGCCTGACTAAGTTGGGAAGTGGAGCAGCCAAGTTGTCAATTTTAGGGTGTGGAGAGAAGGATGAAGCACATCTGACATATGTGTCAGCAGGTGTGGAACTGGGTCCAGAGTCCAAGGCTTCTCCTGAAGATGAGGCCAAAGGAAGGGGAACCAAACTTGGTGAGGCCAGTAAGGAGCAATGAGAATTATCCTGCTTCCCAAGTACTGTGTTTTCTGAATGACTATAGGTATGAGAGGAAACAGAGGAAAGGCATACAGAAGTCCCGAGGGCCAATTGTGAGCAAGTGCATCTCTCGGTGTCTTCCCCAGAGGGGGAGGATTAGGGTAAAGTAGTTGCTGTACTTGGCATTCATGGGAGTGGCAAAAAGATTGCAGCAAGGCAGATTCCATGTTCGGAAAATCATTTCCGCTACATTCTGATTCAGAGACCACTCGTAAGGCATTAAAATTGCCCTGCTCAGCTTGTCTGCTATCATGCTGGACTTCCCCGGAATGTGCGTTGCTACTAGAAAGCTCTGGGAAGAAACTGCCCATTGCCAAACTCTTAGGGGCTCGCAACAAAGGGGGTAAGATCTGGTTCCACCGTGCTTGTTTATGTACCAAACCACAAACATATTGTCTGAATGTATCGCAATTGTCCCTAGAGGGAGAAAGTCGTGAAGTGCTCGCACTGCAAGAAGCACTGCTCTCATCTCTAGGACATTTATATGCAAGTGAGCCTCATGTTCTTGCCATGTATCTTGGATTGTTGTTCCAAGATAATGCCCCCCCACCCTATCTGGGAAGCATCCGTGGTCACCGTAGCTATGGGTTGTTGTGGAACAAAGGGTCTCCCTATGGTCACATAACGGGAGAGTATCTACCATCTTAAGTCGTTCTTGCATGATTCCGTTATTCTGATCAGGTGAGACATAGGAAGCTCCTGAAGTGACCATTGGGAGAACAACAGCCACTGAAGGATCCTCATGTGCATTCTGGCAAGCGGGACCAGTGTTACTGTGGAAGCCATTGTTCCTAGTAATTTTAGAATTATCTGTTTTGACTTTGGTCTTGGAAAGGAGATAAAGTACCTGCTGTCTGAGTGCTACAACTCTTTCTGTTGGAAGACGTGCTACCATAGAGGCGGTGTTTATATCTGCACCTATAAATGTAATATGTTGGCAGGGCAACAAGGTAGATTTTTGAAAGTTGACTGTAACTGATTGTAAAAGTCCAAAGTTAGATCCCTGGCTTGTTGGAGTAGATGCTTGGTGGTGGCAGATAGGAG
Organism: Protopterus annectens; assembly: GCF_019279795.1. Classification (NCBI taxonomy): domain Eukaryota; kingdom Metazoa; phylum Chordata; order Ceratodontiformes; family Protopteridae; genus Protopterus; species Protopterus annectens. Next base: position 341,731,680 of record NC_056740.1, read on the forward strand.
CCAGTCGTCTAGATATGGAAACACTCGGAATCCTAGATGGCTCAAGTGAGCCGTGACTACTGCCATGCATTTGGTGAACACTCTGGGGGCTGTAGTGAGACCAAAGGGCAAAGCTCAGAACTGGTAATGACTGGCTCCCAGCTGGAAACATAAGTACCTTCTCGATGTCCTGTCCATTTTTATGTGGTAGTAAGCATCTTGAAGGTCTATTGAGCACATCCAATCATCTTTTCCTAAAAAGGGAAGTATAGACTGCAGTGTCACCATTCGGAACTTTGACTTCTTGACAGATTTGTTTAATTTGTTTAGGTCTAATATGGGTCTCCAGTCCCCTGTTCTTTTTGGCACCAAAAAGAATCTTGAGTAAGTTCCAAATCCCATTTTGTCTGTGGGGACTTCTTGGATGACACTTTTGTGCAACAACATTTGAATCTCTATAGTTGCTTGCTCCCTTAGATTGGGTGGAACATCTGGGATAGCTCTGGTCTGTGGAACATGATTGGAAAATGGATAAATGTCCCCTGACTGCCTCCAGAGTAGAGCAGTTGGGCCTCCTTTCAGGAGCGCTGATAAGGGCGTCCGCAAAAGGAATCATGGTCACCCTGGTTCTGCGGGTCCCCTCTGCCTCTGGGGTGGCATCTACCGTTATTGCATCCCCTTCTGCCCCTGGGGAAGGAATCACCCCATGCATCCTGGAAAACTCTCTGGGATCTTTGGAAAAAGAAGTTATGTATTCACCATAATGTTCCATCTGAGTAGTTATACTTCATGTTCTGCAACCTGTGGGTATTCGGATCCATATTGGATCTGAGCCGGAAACATTTTTCAAGCATCTGCTCCAAGCTCCAAACTCCTCCCCTTACCCATAATCCCTCACATCTTCTACTTTCCCTCAGATCGAGTTTGCCACTATTCAAACTATTAGCAACTCAATAATAACACTAACTTAGAACAGGTTCGGGGGAAGGAGGGCGGGACGGTTGCAGAAAATGAAGTATAACTACTCAGATGGAAGGTTATGGTGAGTACATAACTTCTTTATCTGAAGTAGTTAACTTCATTTATCTGCAACCTGTGGGACACAGTCCCCAGCTACCAAAACTCCTGGGAGGCCCTCATGGAAGGATATTCTTGAGCACCACAGAGTCAAAGGATGCTCTCCCTCTAGAGAGCAAATCCAACTTATAATGAGAAATAAATGTATGTGACCTTGCCAAGGTCGCTGCTGCACAGATATCATCCAGAGAAACCCTAGACCAAAAAGCAGCAGAAGTTGCCATAGATCTGGTAGAATGAGCTTTAATAGGACCAGGTGGGGACAGACCTTTATCCTTATAGACTTGCAGTATACACTGTGTAATCCACCTAGCCAAGGAGACCTTGGAAATGGCCTTGCCCAGAAAGGGTCTGGAAAAGGACAAGAATAACTGGTCAGACTTATGGAATTGTTTAGTCCTGTGTAAATAGAAACAAAGCTGTCTATGAACATCTAAAAAACGCAGCTTATATTCACCCTTGTTCTGGAAATTTGGAATGAACACAGGCAGATTAATCATCTGGTTAATATTTGATTCAGAAGCAACTTTCTAAGAAAGAAGGGTTTGTGCGGAGTGAAACCCTGTCTTTATGAAAGATCAAGTAAGGGGGCACAGCAGACAAAGCTTGGATCTCAGAAACCCTTCTGGCTGAGGTAATGGCCACTAGAAAATCTGTCTTCCAGGACAGGAATTTCAAATCTACTGACACTGCTGGTTTGAATAGGGGTGCCACCAACAGGTGTAGAACTAGGGTAAGGTCCCAAGGACGGACGGAATCCTTAACCGGGGGATGTAAAAGAAAAGTACTTTTCAGAAAAGCTTTACACAATCTTAAAGAGGCCAGAGCATTCAGATTTTTGCCGACATGAAAATTAGATATGGCTGCCAGTTGTACTTTCACCACAGAGGAACTAGCCCCTTGTTGGAAAATATAGGACAAAAACTCCAACACTGCTGGAACTGGGGCTGTAAATGGATCTAGGTTTCTCTGAGAAGCCCAAATAGAGAAGCATTTCCATTTGCTGCGATAAACCTTCCTAGTGGAAGCTTTGTGGGATGCCACCAAAATATTCTTTACTGAAGATGACAGACTGGGAATCCTAGCAATCAAGGGAACTGGAGCAACCAAGCCGTCAGCTTGAGGCTGCCCAGATCGGGCGGACTGATGCCCGAGGGATGAGAGATGAGATCCGGGTAGGGATCCAGAATCCGTGGAGGAGTTAGAGCATGAGACTAGAAGAAGGGGAACCACACCTGATGAGGCCAGAACAGGACAATGAGGATCACTTTGCACCCCAGTTGGCAAGCATTCTGAAGAAACTTCGAAATGAGAGGTAATAGGGGATAGGCATACAGTAACCCGGGAGGCCAAACATGGATGAGAGTGTCTCTGGGAGAGTCCCCTGGTGAGGGGATCAGAGCGAAGAATTCGCTGCACTTCGCGTTGGAAGGAGATGCAAAGAGATTGCAGCAAGGGTGACCCCATGCAAGGAAGAGACCACTCGTATGGCATTAGAATATCCCGACTCAATCTGTCTGCTAAAATGTTGGAGTGCCCTGGGATGTGCGTTGCAATGAGAAACCAACTGGTGGAGATCGCCCACTCCCACACTCTCATGGCCTTGCGGCAGAGAGGGTAAGATCTGGTTCCTCCTTGTTTGTTGATGTACCAGACAGACATGTTGTCTGACTGAACTGCAATCGACCCCGGGGGAAGAACAGCATGGAAGGCTTGCAATGCTTGGCTACAGTCAGGTTCAGGGTTGACAGGTCCAATATGGGCCTGAGGTCCCCCATCTTTTTGGCACTAAAAAGAACCTGGAGTAAACGCCTAATCTGGACTGATCTGGGGGGACTGGTTTGATGGCCCGATTGTGAAGCAGCTTTGAAATTTTGTGCGTTGCCGCCTCCCTTTGAGCGGCTAGAACATCCGGGAGGTGCTTTGGCTGGACAGATGGGGCAATGAACGGGATGGAGTATCCTCTGGATATAATTTGGAGCACTCAGCCGTCCGTCCTAATGGACTCCCAAGCCATTAGGTGCAATGACAATCTTCCCCCGACTGTCTCCAGAGTAGGACAGTCGGGCAACCCCTCAGGGTTGCTGTGCGGGTCTGTCCAATAAGGTTTCCCTAGACCCAAAGTTCCTCGGGCTCCCTCTGCCTCTGGGGCAGCATCTGTCTTGTCCCCCTCTGCCTCTAGGGGATGAGTTGTCCTGAGTGTCCCAGGAAAACTGAGATTCCTGGGACCACATCTTCTTTTGCCCTCTCTAATTCCTAGAAAAGGATCTTTGAGGGCTAGAGAAGCGGACTCTGACAGCAGACAGACTCTTCCTGTCCTTCTCGCTCTGGACCAGGGTGTCACGAACTGTCTTCCCGAACAGGGAGGAACCGTCAAAGAGAACATTTGTGAATGACGCCTTGAAGGGGTCCACGAATTAACAGAGTCTGAACCAAGCATGATGCCTCATAGCTACACCAGTCTCAGCTGCCCTAGCCACTCCTTCCGTGGCATGGGAAAGAAAACACATGGATGTGTTCGAAACAGATTTCAGAGTCGACATTTTTACTGAGAACAGTCGCTTGTCCTCTGGCGACAATGACTCTGGGGGTGACACAGAGAATTCCATGATCAGGTCTCACTGGAGTCGAATGACATGTGCCAAATAATTCAGTACTCATATAGAAAACATCGCTGAAGAAAAGACTCGCTTCCCAAACCAATCCACCACTCTAGACTCCTTGTCCAGAGGGTGGACCAAAGAACTTTCCTGAGCCAGTTCTCTCTTGGAGGCAGCTGCAACCACCATAGCATCCACCGGGGCTCCCTTGTACCAAGTCTGTCTGTCTGTGGGAGGAGAAAGGATCCTGTCCGGGCATTTGGGTATTGGCTCTATGGTGTCAGGCTCCTTCCATGCCCACGTGGTAATGAGATCCACTAATGGATCTGCAGGACGGGAAACCCAGGATGTAGATGGGCCTGTGCCAAAGGCCTCCAGGAATACTGACTCATCCGTAGAGGGTTTTGGGGCTGACCAACCTCCCCTCTGGCAGAGTATTTCCATGATTTCTCCAAAAGAGACATCCTCAGGATTTGACTTGGGGGAACCCTCACCTTCATCCAAGTCAGTATCTTCTGTGTGGGACTCGGGGGATTCCATGTGCCTCCACTTACACGAGTGCTTACTGGCAGCCTCCTCAGTGGGACTCTCTGAAGAGGGCTCATAAGTCACGGGGAGTTCCATGACGGGATCCACCTGGGGATCCTCTAGCACGGGCTGTCCCTGGGACAAGATGATGGGAGTCGTGACCAAATCCACGACAGCCTGGGCGGAGTCCAAGGCAATGGGCTGGTGTCTCAATCCTTGGGAGAGAACCCTCTCCACCACATCAAAGGCCAAAGGAGAGCGTACCTCCTTAGCAACCAACAAGGAAGAAGCTCTCCCCGGCTCCATTGTGAGGATTGGGGGCTGAGGCCAAGGTAGCCAGGGTTCCGAAGGAACGGCTCGGATCCGGAAAAGTCAGAGCCGAAGACACCTCCATTCCCTCGGATCCAGCTCCCCATTCTCGGTCCCGAGAGTTGCTCGGATCTGAAGTCTGATCTGAGGAACTCAAGGTAATCACAGGTGTCGAGGTTGGCGGGACCATCGACGCCGAATCCCCAGATCCTCGGACCCATAAACCCCGAAACTGCAGGTCAGATCGGGGAAGGAGAGATTGGATGGAAGAAGGGCATAGAGGTCCCCTCTCAGACTCCCATTTGGATTTGGGTCTGAATGAACCTCCGCATCATCCTGTCCATGTCAAGCTCCGACAGACTCTGAGTCGACTGCGAGGAGGTGACCAACTCAGATCTGGCTGGTCTGTGAGACGACCTCGAAGAAGGCCTCTGGCAGAGAGCTCCGTCGGCTCTGGGGAGAACCTCGGGGAGTAGAGCCGAGGAGAGGTGGTCCTGACAACTTTAGTAGGCAGACTTGGAAATGGCTCCCACTCCAGAGACCGTTTGCGGTGCCTTTCTGCTCTTTTCTCTTTTTCTCTCTTGTCCTTATCTCTATCCTTTGGTTTTATCCCTGTCTCAGAAGGCTTAGAGGGAGGTTGTGTCCCAGCCTGAGGGTGGGGTTGGTCGGCTACTGGAGCCGATGTCGAGGTCGTCGAATCCAATGCAGAAACTGGTAGCAGGCCCTTAGCTACCAGTTTTGCCTTCCTCTCTTTCAACGCCCTAGGGTTGAACCCTGCACACACACTACATGGCAAAGAAAGGTGGGGAACACTCAGGCAAATAACACACACAGTGTGGCCATCAGCCAGGGAAAGCTTGTGGTCACACTCTGTGCATTTTTTAAATGCTGGTTTTGGCTGCTCAGCCATCACCAGACACCACTCAGCCAAAACTAAACCAACAAACACACACACAAAGGATGGTTAGGCCTACACTATCAAACAAATTCCTAACTTTTTAAACTACTTTTTGTTTTTTGTTTTTTAACAGAAAACCAACGAACGATGAAGGGAAGGAAAGGGATGACCAAAAACAACTACACTCACACACTAAATATATACCAAAAAGTACCACTTACCATACCCAACTTGGAGCTATAGAGACCACGATGCGTACACATGAAGCAGCAAACAAGATCTGAGGGAAGGTAGGGAATATGAGGGATTATGGGTAACGGGAGGAGCTTGGAGCAGATGCTTGAAAAATGTTGCCGGCTTGGATCCGACATGGATCCGAATACCCACAGGTTGCAGATAAATGAAGTTAACTACTTCAGATCCACATTTTCCCATTCTTCTGATCTTTAGAATAAGGTCTTGAAGGTATGGAAAAAACATACTCCAGTGGCAGAGAGAGTTTTTCCTTCCTGCTTGCATTGGGTTAGAGTGTCTTTTACTTTGGGTCCAAAGAGTGAGGAACCATCAAAAGGGGCGTTAGAAAAAGTAGACTTAAAGGGCACCGCAAAATTGCACAAGCGCATCCAAGAGTGTCTCCTAAGGGAAACACTGGAACCTGCTGCTCTGCTCGCTCCATCTGCTGCATAGGATATCAGCCTCATGGAGGAGCTGACGATGGAATTTAAGGTCGACAGGTGGGAGGAGACCTACTCATTCACCCCCGCAGCTAATGTACCTTGTAGAGTATCTCCTAGCTCTTTCAGAAGATCTCTTTGTGGCCTTGTAAAGTGAGATAGGTAGTTCAGCGATCGGAGTGAAAATGTCACTGACGAAAAGACGCGCTTCCTGTATCTGTCCATTATTCGAGAGTCTTTATTCGGAGGATGAACAGATGAAGAAGTCTCTGAAAGTTACTTCTTGGTGGCTGCTGCCACCACCATAGCATCTACAGGTACCCCCTTAGTGAGGAAATCCTTTCCCGAAGGAGCTGACAAGAATTCCGGTATAGGTATGGGCCCTTTTGGGGGGTAAAGTTACAAGACAAGAATTTGTTTGGCCTCTGAGGGACTGCTTCCATTGTGTCAGGTGACTCCCACGCCTTTCAACTAACCAGGTCCATCAGCTCATCAAAAGTCGGAGACACCCAGGAGGCTGAATGTTGAGATCCAAAAGCCTTCATGTACACTGACCCCTCATCAGAAGGGGTGGTGGCCTGCCAACCGCCTTTCTGCTTCAGGATGTCTAGAATATCTGCAAATGAGATATCATCAGAGGACGACCATGGGGACCCTTCCGATTCATCAAGGTCAGTATCTGAAGTGACGGACTCATCTGGGGAGTCCACGTGCTTCCTCTTGCAGGTTCTCTTCCGAGGTGGCTCCTCATAAGGATATTCTGGGGATGCCTCGGAGGAGAGGGGTTCACCCATTGGGGATCCTAAGGCTTTGGATCTCTGCTGTCCTGTGAAATGGATGGTGCCGAGACAGTAGCCAGTGCCTTAGGAGGACGAGTGCTAGTATCCTTCTGTGGCACTGAATGGGTAGACAACACACTCCTCATCAGCTCAAAGGCAGATCCACCACCTCTGAAGACTCCCTTGGCTCTGAGGAGACAGAGGAAGGCACCAGAACCAGCAAGATCAGATCCGAGGCTGATGTAGGAGCCGAGCTAACCTGAGCTGATGCTCCAAGGGGTAGGCTTGGCACAGAAGAAGATGGGGGTCAAGAATCCCCACCATGGCTGACCAGGGAACCCTAGCTCCCAGACACTCCGGATGGCACTGAGAGTGTCGGAACAGAAGTCAGCTCCATGAACACCGAAGGGGGTCTCGGAACCGATGGATCCACTGTAAGCGGTACCAAGCACTCTGGCTCTAAAGGTCCAGCTTGGCTCAGAGGAGGAACAACAGTGGGTACAATTGGTACAGTAAGCTCTGAGACCAAATGGGTCAGAGCCAAGAATAATTTAGTTAGCGCCAGTGACTTCAAGAGTCTGCGCACCACCCATTCCACATCATCGTCTGATAAGCTCCTGATGGACCTGGATGGAGATTGAGACCTGTGCAGAATGGGAGATCTCAGTGTCAGAAAAAACGGTGAAATGTCCATGGATCGGCTCTGAGAAGAGGTATCTTGCAGCTCCGAGGACTTTGGAGCCAAAGAACCAGGCTTGTCAATTAGTATGACCTCCGACAGCTCTGGGAACTGTGGTGGAGAGGAGGTAGCGGCCTTAGAGATTTTTCTTAGCTTGACTGATGGCTCTGACTGAGCCATTGCTGCAGGTGATTGTCTCTTCTGGGATTTTTCCTTTTTGGAAGAAGGAGATGAAGAAGAAGAAGAAGAACTATGGATAGCTTCCTCAAAGGTTGGCTTTAAGAGCCCTTTAAGGATCAACTTGTTTCTCCTTTTTTGAAGAACCCTTGCACTGAAAGAATGACAAAAAGTACAAACTTCTTGTAGATGAATTGCACCAAGGCAATAAACACATATGACATGTCCATCTGTGAAGGACATTTTTTGTGAACACTTCTGGCATTTTTTAAAGCCCGAAGGCTTATGTTCCATCTCTTTTGGGTCTTTAGACATAATAAAGATAAGACCACAAAAACAACAACAACAAACTTTAACTATTGAGCTTTTAAAGCTAAACTGAGTAGAAACTATGGAAAACACGAAGGAGACAGACAACCAGGGAGAAAAATAGGGCCTCTAACTCAAATGGCCCTATTTCCCAGACAAAACAACAAACTAACTACAAGCCCTTTAACTTAAATGAGCTACTAAAAAAAACTAAGACAGACAGAAACAACAACCACTACAAGGGATACAGTTAGGTCTACAAGGCAACGGCCAAAAGCCGCACCAAAGGGAATAAAACTTTAACTATTTAACTATAATGCAATAAAAGGCACAACAATTTAAAAAAAAATGATTGAATACTAAGTTATTTATTATAAAATAGAACAGTACTACAGGAAATATAACAAAATTTGTCACAACTCAGCCATGGCCAAGATGAGTGCATCCAACCTCGTAAAGCGGCAAACGAGATCTGGGGAATTACACCACTGCATTGTGGGATACATACTTGCCATTAGCCAGGTTTGAGACTTTCAGCTATGTATTCGGTCGAGTCGGAGCTGAGAATCGGCTCCGAACCCATCATTGTAAGAATGAAAGTGAGCTAGGACAACATAACATTCCATTTCTAATACCATACAGAAAGCAAATATTCATAACTCTTTAACCATAAAAGCTAGACTAAAATGTAAATGTGAACGTTATTCAGCACACGCAGATCTTTATAACAGTGTAGATGTTGATAGTGTAAATCTAAGTAATGGTTTAATACTTGTCAAGGAAAGCAGATATTATACATATTTTTGCATATATGGTAAATCAAATCACAATATTTCAATGAACATACCATGTAAAACTCATACCATCTGTAATTAATTTGTGTGAAGTTCAATTTGAAAATGATACCGTAACCAATATTCTGTGATGTTCCTTTACTGAGATATTCACAAAAATATGATAACATATTTCTCATAATCTGACAATTAAACAAATCATAATATCTCATCACCTGTAACAGACAGAAGCCATATATCAGTGTATAAGTTGTATAGATCAATGTCAACTTCAAAATGGTCCATTGTATGTTGTCTCTCTGTTCCCTTGCTAAACTATGGACATAATAATGAGACATATCATAATTTCCATAATTTGACAAATAAGCAAAGTATTAGATTTCTGCTACTATCATATGCAAGCATGAACTGAGTTTTTCATCCACTGTCAATATTAATCTTTACCCGTAACCTTGCTTTACTTCTTTGCACAGAAATTGACAGAAATATTATAAATATTAATTTTCAAAATCCAACAACTAAACAAACTGTGATATCTGTCAATGTGTGCTGCTCACATTTCATGTCATTACATGAAGTTGTACTTTTAATAGAGGCTTCAAAATGATACCTTACTTATTATCATCTTAACATCTTTCCTAACAAAGCAATTCACCTAAATATGAAAAATGTTACATTTTTCATAATCTAAGTCATAAACAAACTGTGTAATCATATGTGTAAGCAGTATACAGTTGCACTTCTTTCACCATGTTGTACATGTTGATGTCATCCTCAAAATGAGGCCTTACTCATCATGTTATGTTCCATAGCAAAGTTATTCACAGAAATAGAAACTAATATCATTATTTTCATAGCTAAACCTGGTAGGGCACACCTGGTAACCAAAAACAAAATAAATAAATACATAAAACAAATTACCTAGTTCATAAAGTAAAACTGTTACCATTATATGCAAAATATGACAATGTCAGATTCCCCTAGTCTGAAATTTGTGTATACCACTAAAAAATATTATTGTTATTTCTGCTGCATTTTACTATTAAATCATTTTACTGTGTGAGCAGTTTGTTTTTACTGTGGTGGTGCAACGGTAGCGTTGTTGCCTCACAGCAAGAGGTTCTCCCGTTCGATTCTCGGCTGGAGTGCGGGGAGTGCCTTCTGTGTGGAGTCTGCATGTCCTCCCCGTGGTTGGGTGGCATTTGAAAGACATGCGTAAATGGGCATGCCTTCATTGAAGGTTGGACGTCAAGCTGGCACCTTGGCATTTGTGAAAATCTACTGCCAATCATTAGTGGACTGGAGTTCCGCTGTGGCGACCCCTAACCGGGAAAAGCTGAAAGACAAACAACAACAACAACAACAACTGTGTGTGCACTTTGATTTCAGCTTAAAGTTAATAATTGAAACTGCATTTACCGTTGTAGGCTTCACACTCAATTGTGATAGCCTTTTCTGTCCATATTTACTGTTAAATTGCATTTTTTAATTTCACAAAAAAAAAAAAAACAAAAGAAACAAAAAATACTGTTTTGCGCGTTTCCTGCCTTTTCCTATACTAGAATAGTCTGGATCTCAACTTTGCTGGTTTCAGGATTTTATTTTGTGTTTCTGAGTTGTCCAGACCTTGTTGTGGTAGAGGGAAGTCTTTCTGCTTATCAGTGGGAGTGACAAGCATTGAGCAGCCTATCTGTCGCAATAGGAGTGTTTTCCAGCTCTGAAATTGTACCTTATTGGCTGTTTTGGGCTGATTTCCAATCCCTTTCAACTTTCTGAGTGAAAAACCCGTGTTTGTGTGGATTTGTGCTTGTCTTAGCTCGGCGGATCCTGTTTGGGGGTCCTGCAGACTACTACAGCACCAGAAACAAGAAAGAGAGACTTTTTATTGATTCTAAGTATCGTTTTGTTTTTTTCTTGACTGTTTTTGCTTACCGCACTTTAAAAGCCATTTTTACTGTGGTTCTGTTGTTATTTCTGCTGCATTTTACTGTTAAATAATTTTACTGTGTGTGCACTTTGATTTCAGCTTAAAGTTAATAATTTAAACTGCATTTACTGTTGTAGGCTTCACACTTAAGTGTGATAGCCTTTTCTGTGCATATTTACTACAAAATTGCATTTTTTTGTTTAATTTCACAAAAAAAAAAAAAAATACTATCTGTTTTGCTCGTTTCCTGCTTTTTCCTATACTAGAATAGTCTGGATCCCAGATTTGCTGGTTTCAGGACTTTATTTTGTGTTTCTGAGTTATCTAGACCTTGTTGTGGTAGAGGGAAGTCTTTCTGCTTGTCAGTGGGAGTGGTAAGCATTGAGCAGCCTTCTGTCACAAGAGGAGTGGTTTCCAGCTCTGAAATTGTACCTTACTGGCCGTTTTGAGCTGATTTCTATCCCTTTCAACTTTCTGAGTTAAAAACCCATGTTTGCATGGGTTTGCGCTTGTCTTAGCTCGGCGGATACTGTTTGGGGGTCCTGCAGACTACTACAGCACCAGAAACGAGAAAGAGAGACTTTTTGCTGATTCTAAGTATCTTTTTGGCTTTTTCTTGACTGTTTTTGCTTACCGCACTTTAAAAACCGTTTTTACTGTGGTTCTGTTGTTATTTCTGCTGCATTTTACTATTAAATCATTTTACTGTGTGTGTACTTTGATTTCAGCTTAAAGTTAATAATTTAAACTGTATTTATTTTTGTAGGCTTCACACTCAAGTGTGATAGCCTTTTCTGTGCATATTTACTGTTAAATTGCATTTTTTTGTTTAATTTCACAAAAAAAACAAAAAAAAAAAAAAACAAAAGAAACAAAAAATACTGTTTTGCGCGTTTCCTGCCTTTTCCTATACTAGAATAGTCTGGATCTCAGCTTTGCTGGTTTCAGGATTTTATTTTGTGTTTCTGAGTTGTCCAGACCTTGTTGTGGTAGATGGACGTCTTTCTGCTTATCAGTGGGAGTGGTAAGCATTGAGCAGCCTTCTGTCAAAAGAGGAGTGGTTTCCAGCTCTGAAATTGTACCTTATTGGCCGTTTTGGGCTGATTTCTATCCCTTTCAACTTTCTGAGTTAAAAACACATGTTTGTGCAGGTTTGCACTTGTCTTATCTTGGTGGATCCTGTTTGGGCATCCTGCAGACTACTACAGTACCAGAAATGAGAGATACTTTATGCTGATTCTAAGTATCTTTTTGGATTTTTCTTGCCTGTTTTTGCTTACCACACTTTAAAAAACGTTCTTACTGTGATTCTGTTGTCATTTCTGCTGCATTTTACTGTTAAATCATTTTACTGTGTGTGCACTTTGATTTCAGTTTAAAGTTAATAATTTAAACTGCATTTACTGTTGTAGGCTTCACACTCAATTGTGATAGCCTTTTCTGTGCATATTTACTGTTAAATTGCATTTTTTTAGTTTCACAAAAAAACAAAAAATACTATCTGTTTTGCTCATTTCCTGCCTATTTCTATACTAGAATAGTCTGGATCCCAGATTTGCTGGTTTCAGGACTTTATTTTGTGTTTCTGAGTTGTCCAGTCCTTGTTGTGGTAGAGGGAAGTCTTTCTGCTTATCAGTGGGAGTGGTAAGCATTGAGCAGCCTATCTGTCCCGAGGAGTGGTTTCCATCTCTGAAATTGTACCTTATTGGCTGTTTTTAGCTGATTTCTATCCCTTTCAGCTTTCTGAGTTAAAAACTCGTGTTTGAGTAGGTTTGCGTGAGTGAACACATTGCGTAGTGCTGCTTAGCTAGGGTTAAACTATTCCCAGTGCCATAAAGTCTGCTCTCCAATTTTTCCCTTAGAACTAGCCAGTTTCTTAGTTTTAGCACTTGAATCTGCTTCTTTGAGCTCTGCACTTGTTCAGAATTTGTTGTAAGCACTAAATAAGGGGTCTATATTAGAGCATCAAAGTTTCAGAACTTCGAATGTTCTAATATCGACCCCTATTCAGCGAAGGGTGAAAATAGCGAAGTTACAAAAAAACGAATTATTTCCTAGGGAAAGAATTCGGTTGTCCATTCCTGTCGCTTCGCTATTTTCAGCACTGTGGTGGAAAGTTATGGGTCGGGTTCAGGTAAGTGTGCGATTGTATGGACATGAGGGTTAGGGCGGGTTAGGTGAGTTAGGGTTAGGGCGCGGGTCAGGTAAGTGTGCGAATGTGTGGACGTGAGGGTTAGGGCGGGGTAGGTGCATTAGGGTTAGGGCGCGGGTAAGGTGTGTGTGCGATAAAGACGGACCTTGGGGTTAGGGTTTGGGTTACGGTAAGTGGGTAGATAGTGGTGTATGTACAGTTTAGTGTAGGGTTAGATGTAAGATTTTAGGTGTATGTGTGTGGATTGCTGTTTGTTTGGTGTGCTTGTGTTGTGTGTATGTGTTTTGGAACAGCAAATTTTTCCCTAGAAAAAAATCTGCTGTTCTGAATTTTCAATGTTTTCAACTTTCACTGAATAGGGGTCGATATTAGAACATTCAAAGTTCTGAAACTTCAATGTTCTAATATAGACCCCTAAATAAGCTACAAATTACTACAGCACTCAACCTTCCTCATTTGCCTAGAGGAAAATAGTTTTTGTACTTACTTTCCTCACTTGTCTAGAGGAGAATATTTTTTTTTAGTACCTATTCAAGCATATCCAAGGGCCAGCTCCCGGTGTTTTCTCATGTCTACTTGATGAATCTGGGCATCTTGGGGCAATGTAGCAATTGCCCCACGTACACAAACAACCCTCTCCTCCTACCACCCAAAACTACAACCTGTGAGAGATGCACTTATCTAGCCAAACTGGAGGCAAAGCTCTCTCCAACAAAGACTGCACTTGACAGTCAAGAGGAGAACATCAACACCTGCACCACACTCATCACACAGTCTCACTAAACCTACACTACCAAAATCCACACATAGAAACACAAAAACATTCAAGGAGGCTCTCAATAATAACCTGCCCAGGCAACAGAGACCTCCAAAGCAGAAACGCAAGCAACCTCCATCCCCCAACACAACCCAAATGATACATAGCCCACAAACTCAATGTGCCACTCAACCACAGCCCATAATGAAAAACAACGTACCCAACACACTAGTCATAGGTGACTCTATAGTCAGGCACACTGATGTCCCACTCACCAGGCTAAACAAGGAGAAGGTTACTGTCAGCTGCCTGCTGGGTGCCAGGATCCACCACATAAATCACGCACTCAGGTCACTACACAACAAGTACAAATATGACTCTGTCATTGTCCATGTTGGTGTGAATGACCTGAGATGTACCTCCCTGGACTACATGAAAACAGCCATGGAAGAGCTCTCCAATCTTGTAGCCCCAGGCAGGTATGACCATAGCCTTAAGTAGCATCCTGCCATCACCCAGAATGATACCACAGTACAAGGACAAAATGATTTACTTCAACAACTGGCAAAGCTTCTGGTGTCACTCTAAGGGGATCCAGTATCTGTCTGCCTAGGATGACATGGACAACAGACCACGATACTTTGCCAGATATGGCCTGCACCTGTCACCCCTGGGATTCTGAATACTGGCTAAGGCTCTTGCCTCCCCTATAGTGCCTTTTTTAGGCAAGGTTCAAATGACAAATTCACCACCGTAACAGGTACAGGCAAGCAAAAACTGAGGGTAATGCTACTCAGTTCTAAAAGTCTAAACCTCAAAATGCACTCACTCAAGCCACTCCTTAAAATGGAGAACATTGATATCTGTGCAGTGACTGAGACCTGGTTCAAGGCTCCAGAGGGCACCCCTACATTACCAGACTATAATTCATACCACACCTTTCGGCCATCTAACCTGGACCAGAGCCCTAAAGGCGGAGGTGTGTCCATATTCATTAAGGATATCCACACCTCAAGGCTAGTTGCTCAGCATAATGCATCCAAGATTCTCCAAGTGCAACTAACTTTGGGCAAAACTGCAATCCAAATTGTAGCTTGCTACAGATCCCCCACCATGCCCCAGGATTCCCACTCCTCTTTTCTTGATATACTGGAAAATATTAGGGTACAACCTGGAGTGATTTCAACTACCCCACCATTAACTGGGCGACTCTTCATGTACAAACTCCTTCACTCAATGCTTTCTGGAATTCATAAATTCCAGTGCCCTGGATCAACTTATCAACACCCCCACCAGGGGAAACTATATCCTAGACCTAGTCATTACCAACATGAGCGACCAGTGTTCCACACCTGAGGTTAACTCCTTGTTGGTCAGATCTGACCATAAGCTAATCACCCTAGATATCCACATCCCACCCCATCCCCATTAAGGAAACCACTGTAAAAAAAAATTCTCCAAAGTCAACGTCATGCTTCTTAAGACAGAAGTGGCAAACTTCACGACACCCATGCAGGTGGACAATAAAGTTACAACTGTTGAATCCTGCAGAAATGCACTCTATAAGCACTTACATGAGTGCACAGACCATGCTATCCTGAACAGAACCAAGATGTTATCCTCCAAAAAAAAGGAAGCCAATCTGGTGGTCCCCTACCATAAACAAACTCTACAACAGAAGGAAGAAACTATTGCAAAAGAGAGTAAAATCCCATGAGTGGAAGAGCTCCCTGGTCAGCCTCAGTAAGAAGCTGAGATCCCTCATAAAATCCTCCACAGCTAGTTATGAAAACAAAATTGCCACTGATTCTAAGGACAACCACAAAGCATTCTATAGCTATGTCAAGAATCTCAATGGCAACACCCAGATCTGCTCTGAGTTACAGCACAATGGCAAGAAAATTACAGAACCAAATGATATTGCCAAAATCCTGGCAAATAGGTTTAGTGATAACTTTACCCCCCAAAAGTGCCCATACCTATACCGGAAGAAAGCAGAGTCCCCTGTAATCACAACTATGCAGGTAAAAACTGCACTCTCTAAAGCCAAGAACACAGCATCTATGGGACTGGACAACATCCCAGGCTGTGTTTTACAAGAACTTCAGAACAAACTGGCTCCCCACCTAAGTACCATGTTCAATCACAGCCTCACTTCAGGCTATGTACCCACTGAATAGCGCATAGAGCAACAGTTAACCCACTCCACAAAGGAGGAGCCACCAATGACCCCAGGAACTATCGCCCTATTAGCCTGACGAGTCTGGTCTGCAAGGCTATGGAACGTATCATCATGGAACTTAGAAACAAAGACACTGGCAACCTCCAAACTCTGGACCCCACCCAGTTTGGGTTTGTGAAAGGCAAATCATGTCTCCTAAACCTGATTGATTTCTTTGAAGTAGTCACCAAAGCCATAGACGAGGGTAAAGTGGTTCATACAGCCTATCTTGAACTCGCTAAGGCTTTCAACACCATCCCCCACTCTGGAATTATAGATAAACTCACTAAACTAGGTATGAATCCCTACGTCACAAGATGGGTTGTCAACTGGCTCACTGACAGAACCCACACTGTAAAAGTTGCAGACTCCAAATCCGACTTCAAACCAGTTTCAAGTGAAGTACCACAGGGTTCAGTCTTGGGTGCTCTCCTGTTTGGTATCTACTTCTCTAAAGTACAGGCTAACACAGAAGGTCTCTGGCTAATGAAGTTTGCAGATGACTAGAGCCATAACTGAGTTCCCAAATGATGTGGACATCCTACAGAAGGGCCTCACTGAGACAGATGACTGGTGTCAGAGCCATGGCCTCAAGCTCAATGCCAAAAAGTACACTGTCATCCCCTTTGGTAAATACTTTGTACTCATGAATTACCACATAGGCAGCAGTGTAGTTAACACTGAAAGTGTGATAAGAGACCTTGGGACCCAGGTGAGCAGTAGTCTCTCCTTTGATAATAACATTGCCACAGAGGTCAGGAAATCCTTCTACATGGCACACCTTATCACAAAAGGGTTCTCATCCAGGAAAAAAGAGGTAATTGTTCCCCTCTACTCGTCACTCATTAGACCCATTGCAGAGTACAATGCCCCTTTTGGAATGTATCTCACAAGACATATACAACAGCTGGAAAGGCCGCAGAAGTACCTCACAAAGAGGATTACCAGCTTGAAACAGATGCTGTACGCTGACCGTCTCAAAAAACTCCAGCTTTACTCCATAACATATCACCTACTCCGAGGTGATCTCTGCCTAACATACAAAGCTATGTCAAACTCAGAGCTGTTGGACATGCTCCACCGAAAGAAATCCCAATCCCTCCGAGCTACATGCTCCCGGGATGTAAACCTTGTCACCACAATTAACAGAGCATGCTGGAGGGATAAATTCCTGTCCCAGAGACTTCTCATACTCTGGAATAAGCTACTCATCTATATCAAACAAAGGTCCTCATTAGCACTCTTCAAGAAAAAACTTGATGAGTGGATGGAAAATTGGAAATACATCCCGGGGATCATTTCTGTGGCTCTGCTCGACAAGGGCAGATGAAAATAATTTTCTTGGGTGGTGAAAGCCAGGGATCCTTGTTGGCTAGGTTTACTTAGGCCCTTTGACCGATAGCCTAGTCCCTACCTATGAACAATGACCTTACCATATTCTCTAATAAAGTTAATCACAGAAAAAATTAAACTTGTGTGTCTCAGTACCTAGTTAATAAAGTGAAATCATAATCATTACCAATAATGTACATTTCATTCCTTGGGTAAACCTTCAACAGTACATGTAGTCTATATGACATTACCATGCCCCCCCCATACGCGCACTTTCTGACACTGTACCAGAAATATTCCCCCAAAATACATAAAAATAAATAAATAACACATAAAAGAAACAACCAAATAAATAAATAATGTTTCTGTGGGATAACATTGCTGACAATAAATTTTCTTACCATTTCATTCCTGTACATATTACACTGTTTTCTTTCATAACATTTGCATTTCTAAATGCGATATTTCTTCACATTTTAATCATGCTTACATGAACAATAACTGCAATTGCCTGTTATTCATCTTTGTGAATAACTACTTCTTGTATCTTTCCCGTCTCTGTCTCTATATCTGTATCTATCTAAATATCTGTATTTCTGTCTCTGTATCTTTAACTATGTAGTTATATATCTAAATAGCTATCCATTTATCTATGTAAATATCTAGACTACCTTGACCCTGTCGGCAGCATCCTCAACTAACTGGCAGTACCCTTGCGACTTAGCCCCTCTAAGTGCCCAGAACAAGGAAAGACTACCATTCCCCACTGGAAAGACATAAGAGCAAGGCAGTAAGACAAAACAGCATGGCAGCTTCTACCGAAGAGCCAAGGCAGTTCCCTTGCGACTTAGCCCCTCTAAGTGCCCAGAGCAAGGAAAGACTACCTTTCCCCACTGGAAAGACATAAGAGCAAGGCAGTACGACAAAACAGCATGGCAGCTTCTACCGAAGAGCCAAGGCAGTTCCCTTGCGACTTAGCCCCTCTAAGTGCCCAGAGCAAGGAAAGACTACCATTCCCCACTGGAAAGACATAAGAGCAAGGCAGTAAGACAAAACAGCATGGCAGCTTCTACCGAAGAGCCAAGGCAGTTCCCTTGTGACTTAGCCCCTCTAAGTGCACAGAGCAAGGAAAGACTACCATTCCCCACTGGAAAGACATAAGAGCAAGGCAGTAAGACAAAACAGCACGGCAGCTTCTACCGAAGAGCCAAGGTGGATCATAAATATAACACTTTATTGTTTGAGACTGCTGTCTGTGGGTCTAAGGTACACTAAATAATTTCCCTCATGTACCAGGTTTCTCCCAAATAACAACCTTAGTTGAATACGTTCATTCCAGCTAAAAACCTTAGTTAAACTACCTGCTTTTACAGCTAAATACATACCCAGCTGAGCTTTAAGCTGTTTGATATGGTATAGGTGTAGCCCCGCTCGGGCTCTCTCCGCTCCACTCCCTGCCCCCTATTCCCACCCGCCCCCTCTATATCTGCATTTATAACCACATAGCCACGCCCCCACCACTCTGCTCCAATCACCTTCTTGCTTAACTAATTATCTCTCTTTGTTCACATCACTCTTCCTCATTCTGCTACTTACACTCTTTAGATCCTACCTGCCTCTCTTCCTCAAACCTTATTCTCCAACAACTGATACTGGACTACTAACTCACTACCCCTACAGACATGTGGTACTCCATTCTACTACCCACCCTACTAGCCCCATACCTCTTAACCTTATATGAAACACAACCTGTCCTAGGACTCCATGCCTCAAATGGTCATACCAACAACCCTGAAACCAAACATACCAACTTTTATCACATCAGTAATACCAAGCCGCTTCTTATATCATGCTCCTACTCCCAACACACTCACACCAGTAAAATCAGCCCTAGACTCAAACAATACTGTAAAATAATAGATAAATTTATGAAATTTATCTCTAAGTTAAGACTCAATCTGTTAATTGATGGGGACATACACCCTAACCCTGGACCTACCAACATTAATACATCCTCTCTCTCTATCAGCAACTTAAGCTACACCCCTACAATTCCCCATCCACCCAACTCTCTCTTAACCTGTCATCTCAACATCCGAAGTATCAATAACAAACTGCATGAACTTCATGCACTCCTTGCTGATCTCGCCCCAGATATTCTGTGTCTCTCAGAGACCTGGTTAAAACCCTTCACGTCTGATAATGAAATACTTCCCCCTGGGTATAACATACACAGGCTGGACCGAGCATCCAGAAAAGGGGGTGGGGTAGCGATACTATACAAATCTGATATGATTGTAACTACAGATGTTATTCAACCGCCTCAGACCAATAATTCTGAAATCCTAGCTACCAAACTGAAACTTAATAACAGTAAACATATCTACATAATCTGTGTGTACATTCCCCCAGGTAATAATATAGCCACACTAGAAGACATCCTTCATTGGACATCCATCCACTAACCCCAAGAAACCATACTTCTCGGTGACCTTAATATAGACTGGAGAACTTGTTCCTCTGAATCTCCTACCACTCATATTAACTTGCATTCATTCAAGCAAGTTATTAACACTCCAACTAGAACTTGTAAGCCCAACCAGAAAGAAAGTATACTTGATTGGGTACTCATTAACAATCACCCCAACCTGTATACATATGGTACTCTCTCTGATAGTCTAAGTGATCACCATCTCACATATATAATCAAGCAGAAAGTATGCAACCCCAACCAACCTCTACTAAGACATGTCAGAAATAAAAAAAAATTTGATTTAACCAAATTCATACTAGAACTAAAATCCTGCAATTGGTCTATGCTAAAACGCCTCCCCTTAGAAGAAGCAGTATTGTACTTTAACAATAAATTCCTTGAGATCCTTGACTCTCATGCACCCATCCGCTCTAAAAAAAAACCAAGCCCAAAACTGCACCGTGGCTCTCAAAAGAGACCAGACTTAAAATTAAACTCAGAGACAAAGCTTGGGCTTTATGGCGAACTACTAAACTCCCTCAGGATCAAATTGAATACAGACAACTTAGGAATGAAACTAAAAAACTTACACTACATGACAAAAAACAATACTACAGTAATCTACAATCCTCTAACCAAAATAACCCTCAAAAGTTCTGGGCTGGACTAAACAATCTAATACACCCTGGCAAAATGACTACCCCTGTACCTGAGGCCCTCACCGATAAACCCTTAGAAGTAGTTGCAGACAGTTTTAATCGCTTCTTCACCGAGACTATCCACACCCTAGCTAGCAACTTGCCCCCTAGCCCCTACAGCCCAAACAGCTCCACCTCTAAAAATCTTCCACAATTTAGCTTCCAACCAATTGCTACATCATTTATCCACACCTTACTCAGAAAACTAAAACCTACCACACTCGCAGCTGACCAACTTCCAGCTGAATACCTACAAAAATCTGCTGACGCCATTGCCTATCCAATCTCAGTACTTATAAATCGCACATTAATAGAAGCTAATATTCCTAATATCTGGAAAATATCTTATGTCATCCCTCTCCATAAAGGGGGAGGCTCTACTGAACTATCCAACTATAGGCCAATAACCATACTCTCTCCCCTAGCCAAAATAATGGAAAAATGTATCCAAAAACAGTTCATGCACCACTTAATAAACAACCATCTCCTGGCAGACACTCAACACGGCTTCAGACCTCACCACAGCACCACTACAGCCCTATTAGCCTTCTCTAACACCATTAACTTTCATCGTAATAACAACCATATCTCTTCAGCCCTATTCCTGGACCTGTCCAAAGCTTTTGATATGGTGGATCACCAACTATTAATCCACTCCCTAAAATCACTCTGTCTAGATCTAAAATCACTTCAGTGGTTTGATTCCTACCTAAGTGGTAGACAACAAGCCGTACTCTGGCACTCTAAACTTTCCACCCTATTACCAAACAACCTGGGTGTTCCACAAGGGTCCATACTAGGTCCTCTGTTATTCTCCATCTTTATCAATGATCTTCACACTGCCATTCCTAAAGTTAACTGCATCCAATACGCAGACGACTCAACACTAATTTGCTCAGCTACATCCCCTACAGAGTTACAGCTAAGTACACAAACAACCTTTAACACGATAGAAAACTGGCTATCCAACCACCGCCTGATTCTAAACCTCAAAAAGACTAAAATGCTTATATTCCTACCAACACAAAAGTCCCTCCCCATAAACTTCACAATCAAATCCAAAGATGGCACAATTATCTCTCCTAACCCATCTACTAAACTTCTAGGTGTCACTATTGACAACCACTTAAAGTTTGACCTACACGTTAACCAATTGATCAAAACCATCAATAAAAAACTAGGTCCACTGTATAGATTAAAGAACTTTCTAACTCCCATAGCCAAGGTAGCCATTGCCCGTTCTCATCTTCTCTCTACTCTCCTGTACGCATCCCCTCTTCTTCTAAATAACAATAAGTCCAATCTAAATAAACTTACTACCTGTTACAATCACATTGCCAGATTCGCCACTGGCCTCCCTTTTAGAACACATCACTGCATCAATCTAACTCAGCTCGGTTGGCTCGAACTTCCTAGTCTAGTGCTATACATCCAACTGATCATAGCCCACAAAATCATATACACCCCTGAAAACACCCCTTCACTCAAACACCTAGTCACCCTGTATAACAATCCACGACCACTACGTTCTTCCAACAAAGTCCTCATCCAGACTTACAAAACTAATAACCTAGCCGGTGACTCTCTCCTGTCCAACTCCCTAGGTAGAACCTGGAACCTTTTACCCCCTGAGATTACCTCAATTTCTTCCCTGAATCACTTCAAAGCCAAGCTCAAACTACACCTGGGGTCAAAAGGTCCTGCTACTGTACCAAGCCTGGCTAATCCTCACTCTACACAATGTATTAGCCATAATTCTCTCCTTCTAACTAATACATTTCACTCTCACTTACTAACGATGTTAGCTTGTGGTTCCTATGACAATATTATTAATGTCAACTTCTGACTCCATGTTCTAAAATGTTTTTCGTCACTTCTTCAAGCAACCCAATACTTTTGTACATTGTTTTTGTCTTTCTTTATGTTTTTGTTGCTTTTGTTGGAGCTTTTCTCCCCGGGCCTCCGCTGAAAATGAACATATATCCAGTCGGACAATCTCGGTTAACAAATGTAAAATAAAAATAAAATAAATAAATATATTTATCCATCTGTCTGTCTATCTGACTAAATAGCTGCCTACCTAAATATCTATTTAATGAATTTTGTTTTTTCTAATAATACAATGGACTTATAGCAGAATTTTATTTTTTATTACGGAGTAACACATTTTCCTCCCATCTGTATTAATGAAAGAAACTATGATTTGTAAAAGTTGATGCCCCCATTTCAAGTGTGTTCTAACCATAGTGATCTGCTTGGTACACAGGACTATGACTTGCAATGAGCAATTTCTTTGTTGTCCAAACTTGTAGGAAGCCACTCGCTACAAAAGTAACAAGAAGATTTCAACTGTGTAACAGAAAATGGACATATTGCAGTTCACACTGAAGGATAACAACACTTTAAGTGTGATCCAAATTATAGGAATCAGCTTGGTACAAACATAATAAGTGGATTTCTACAGTCTAAAAGAATAGCGATATTAATTATTTTCTTATTTACTTAAACTCAAAGGAATTGCAGTAATGCATTAGACTATCACTTCATATGAAAAGAAGTTATGTACCTACCATAACGTTCCATGTTAGTTGTCCTTCATCTCGTCTTCCTTCCTACTGGATGGGTTCGGAGCCAATCCTCAGCTCCGACTCGGCCACTTACTATAGCTCGAGAGCTCTTTACTGGCTCGAGGCTACCCCTTATCCCAGAATGCCCAGTGCCAGCTACGCAGATCTCGTTTGAGATAGCTCACATTATACATAATCACAGGAGATAATCCATTAATAAGCCCGTATATACAGTTAATTGTCATGGTTTGGTTGAGAAGCAACTAATAACAAAACAAATTAGCCAGTGAAACCATTGAGAAACTCCTCTCAATCCTCGAGGAAGGGGGAAGGAGGGAGGGACGCAAGAAGGAAGGCGAGATGAAGGACAACTAACATGGAACATTATGGTAGGTACATAATTTCTTTATGTTAAGTTGTCCAGTCTCATCTTCATTCTTGCTGGCTGGGACAGTGTCCCTAGCACCTCAATCCTGGGTGGCTCATTGGAACAGACTCTTCAGAACTGTGAAACCAAAGGAAGCTCTGCCCCGGGAGACCACATCTACATTGTAATCAGAAATGAATGTATGAGGATCTGCCCAAGTAGCTGCTACACAAATTGAATCTATGGGCAATCTAGATTGAAATGCTACTGAAGTAGCTATTGACCTGGTTGAATGACCTTTGGGTTTTGTTGGAAGATCTTTTTGTCGCAAGTGGTAGGTATGGATTATGGTGTCCGATAACCATTTTGACAATGTTACTTTAGAAACTGGAAGGCCTTGCTTGTTGTTAGCAAATGAAAGGAACAACTGATTTGATTTTCTCATTTGTTTAGTTTTATGGAGATAGAAATGCAGTTGTCTATGCACATCCAATTGGTGTAATCTGTATTCTGCCTTGTTGGAATGATTAGGGAAAAAGACAGGAAGTTCAATGGATTGATTAAAATTGTGGTCTGAACAAACTTTAGGTAGAAAAGACGGGTTAGTTCTCAGGGAAACCCTGTCTTTGAGAAAAACTAGGTATGGAGGGCAAACACACAGTGCATGAAGTTCTGGAACACGTCTGGCAGAAGTAATAGCAACTAAGAAAATAGTTTTCCAAGAGAGACATTTCAAGGAACATGATACTGCTGGTTCAAAGGGCAGCAGTATCAAGGAGGCAAGAGCCAAACTGAGATCCTAAGGTGGAAGTGGCTCTTTCATTATGGGTCTAAGTAGAGATGTACCTCTCATGAAGGCCTTACAGAGTATGTGAGGCATTATGCTGGAGTTAGAAACTCCGACATGAAAATTTGAAATGGCAGCCAGGTGCACTCTGATGGTAGCATCCGCTGCACCAGAATGAAACAGTTCTGCTAGAAAGTCCAAAATCTCATGTACAGGAGCTGAAAAAGGATCTAAATTTCTGGATTTTACCCAGTAAGAGAATCTTTTCCATTTGCTAGCATAGACTTTCCTTGTATTTGTCTTATGGGAGGAAACAATAATATCACGTACTGCTGGGGAAATATTGGGGAGCCTGGCTAGGATTGGAAGTACAGTAACCAAGCTGTGAGCTTGAGGGATTGGTGTAGCCCACCTGATTGATGAATCAAGAGGTCCGGTACTGGGTCCAGAATCAAAGGCTGGGCTGGAAGGTGAGGGTGAAGGAATGGAAACCAAATCTGTCAAAGCCAATAGGGGGCAATGAGGAACATTTTGCAACCCAACAATTTTGCTTTCTGAATAACGTTTGGAATTATGGAGAAGGGGGGAAATGCATAAAGGAGTCCCTGAGGCCAATCGTGGACTAGAAAGTCCCTGGGTGTCTGACCTGGAGGAGGAACAAGGGAGAAGTAGCTGCTGCATTTGTTGTTGAGGAGAGAGGCAAATAGATCGCAGCATGGCTGGCCCCATTTGCGGAAAATAAGATCCGCAATTTCCTGTTTCAGAGGCCACTCGTGAGGCATGACATTGACTGCTGAGCCTGTCCGCTATTATGTTGGATGTCTGAGGGATATGCATTGCTATCAGAAAACATTGGGAGGAAATCACCCATTGCCACAGTCTGAGGGCCTCTTGGCACAAGGGGTAAGACCTGGTTCCACCCTATTTGTTGCTGTACCAAACCACTGACATATTGTCCATCTGTATAGCAATAGTCCCGGCAGGGAGAGAGTCTTGAAGAGCTTGCAAAGCTAGGAGCACCACTCTCATTTCCAGGACGTTGATGTGAAAGTGGTACTCGTGAGATTGCCAAGTGCCTTGGACTGTCTTCGCTACATGATGCCCCCCCACCCTATCAGGGAAGTGTCTGTGGTCACTGTGGCGACCAGATGGGGTTCCATGAAAAGTCTGCCCTGAGAAACTAGTGGGGAGACCATCCACCAGGAAAGGTGCCTTTTGCAAGATTCCATAATTAGCATAATGTGAGACATGGGTAATTCCTGGAAGGACCATTGTGTGAAAAGAAGCCACTGAAGGATTCTCATGTGAAAGCGTGCTAAGGGGACTAGAAGAATGGCAGCTGCCATGGACCCTAGAACTTGAAGAACATATTTGACTTGAATTCTTTTGCTCCTCTGGAGAAGTGACACGTTTTCGAATAATGAAAACACTTTCCTGAGGCAATTTTACAATAATTTTTCTTGTGTTTAGCTCTGCTCCTATGTATGTAATAGATTGACAGGGCAACAAGGCAGATTTTTCGAAGTTTATTGTGAGGCCTAGTTGAGCACATGATGTGATGGTGTAATCTCGTGCCTCTATAAGTTGTTGCCTGGTGGTAGCAGTGAGGAGCCAGTCGTCCAGATAAGGAAACACCTGGAATCCTTGATGTCTCAGGTGAGCCGTGACTACTACCATGCATTTGGTGAACACCCTGGAGGCTGTGGTGAGACCAAAGGGCAGAACTCTGAATTGGTAATGACTGGCCCCTAGCCGGAAGCGCAGAAATCTCCTGGACAGTCTGTCCATTTTTATATGATAGTACATGTCCTGAAGATCTATGGAGCACATCCAATTGTCCTGACCCAAAAAAGGAAGAATGGACTGCAGTGTTACCATCCAGAACTTTTCTTTTTCTACAGATTTGTTTAACTTGCTGAGATCAAGAATTGGTCTCCAGTCCCCTGTCTTTTTGGGCACTAAAATGAATCTTGAGTAAGTTCTGGATCCTACTTGGTCTGCGGGGACTTCCTGGATGGCTCTTTTTTTTAGCTATCTTGAAACTTCTGTGACTGCCTGATCCCTTAGATTGGGTGGAACATCTGAGATGGATTTTTTTGAAACAAAAGGGGGTTGATGAAAGGGAATATTGTAACCTCCAGATATAATGGCTAGTACCCATTTGTCTTTTGTAATATTTTGCCAGGCGGTGGATACAATGAAGGCCTTCCCCCGACTGCCTCCAGAGTTGAGCAGTCGGGCATCCCTTCAGGGATGTTGATAGAGTTTGGAAGAGAACGTATCTCTGTCACCCTGATTTTGTGGACCCCCTCTGCCATGAGGCTGGCGTCTGCCATTGTTATTATTTCCCCCTCTGCCCCTGGGGGAAAATTCACCACGTGCATCAGGCAAGGGTCCCTGGGATTTTCAAAACCACATCTTTTCAGCCTTCTGACTTTTTGGGTATGGTCTTGTAGGGGTGGAAAAACGGACTCCGACATCAGAGAGCATCTTGCCTTCCTGTTGGCACCTGGTAAGCATGTCTTTCACCTGAGGCCCAAAGAGAGAAGAGCCATCAAAGGGGGTAATGGTGAAGGACGCTCTGAAAGGTTCTGCAAACTGACACAGCAGCAGCCAAGAATGTCTCCTAAGAGTTACTCCTGTTCCTGCAGGTCTACTCGCTCCATCAGTTGCGTATGAAATAAGCCTCATGGAGGAGTTGACTATTGAATTAAGAGTCACAAGCTGGGTAGCTACCTTGGCTGAAGCTTCCTCAGCTGTGGGATCTTGTAGGGTATCTCTAAGCTCTTTTAGGAGATCCCTCTGAAGCCTAGTAAAATGGGAAAGATAGTTCTGGGACCTAAGGGAGAAGGTTGCTGATGAAAACATTTGCTTCCCACATATGTCCATTGTACGAGAGTCTTTATTCAGTGGATGGACAGATGAGGAGGTTTCAGCTCTCTCTTTGTGGCTGCTGCCCTGAGCCAGTATTGATCTCAACCTCACAGCTAAAGTGGCAAACAAGATCTTGGTAGCTGGCACTGGGCATTCTGGGATAAGGGGTAGCCTCGAGCCAGTAAAGAGTTCTCGAGCTACAGTAAGTGGCCAAGTCGGAGCCGAGGATTGTCTCTGAACCCATCCAGCAAGAACGCAGGTGAGATTGGATAACTTCACATCATGCTCTTTACCAAAGTAATGCATTTAACATAACGACTGAAGCACGTATTCACTCCAGGTATGGTCCAACTTGTAGTAATATGCTTGCAAAAGCAACAAGCTGATGTCTACAGTTAAACAAAATTGGATTTTTTTAATAACCAGCTTATCACACTGTCATGTTTTTTGGTTTTGTTACTCTTAAAGCATTAATGTGCCACCTCAACTTCTGTTCATTATACTCTACAGGTGACACATCTAAATGAATGGCACATATCCCCAGATTAGCTTGTAGTTTTGCATCCATTAAACAACCTCATAGCCATACATTCTGAGTATATAGCAAGTGTCAGGGGCTTATCTCAATCTAGTTTTTCTTGCAGAACCAGCACTGACTCTTCAGTGGTAACTCAGTGCATGTTTAACTTCAGCTGCCAATGTAACTCAGATACTGAAGTTTTCCTTCTCTTGTCACTAAGCAATTCCAGCAGTCAACAGTCCTTGGAGTCGGTAATGCCTCACAAGAACTTGCAATGACTTTGTAGAGGGATTCCACAGCAGTCTCTGTGAAATCTCTGAATCATTTTCTCTAATGAGAAAAAGCAAATTGGAGTGTATGGCCAAGATGATTAAATGAGAGTAGCAACTGGTGAAAGCTCTGTGACTGAAAACATTTCTCTGACAGAAAATATAACAAAAATTTAAACTTTGGAGATACTTGTTAGCTAATGTTATTCATTAATAATTAGAGACAAGATTTATAGTTTCAAGTTCTTCAAAAGCTGTAATTTACTTGCCATAATTTCAACAGAGAGAAGAGAGTTCAACATGAGCCTGTCAAGAAATGGTACTCCAGATTGTTGTGTTAAAAAGACAACTAGTCAATAATATCTACTATACAAGATGTATTACTTAAAATGGACAAGCTGGATACCAAAATAGAAAGATTCAAAGAAGAGTCCAGAAGGAAGGTGGGACATTTAGAAACTCTTATGAAAGAACAAAGTGTACAAATCAGCAGTATGGAAGAAGCTTTACATGATCATAAAGGGAGAATAAATGAAGGTGAGTCTCAGACAATGTTTTTAAAACAAAATAACTGGCTCATAGATAATGTTGATGATTTAGAAAATAGACTGAGATGAAATAACATTAGAATTTATGGTATACTTGAAAAGTATGAGGGAGACAATATAATAAACTTCTTAACAACCTGGCTAAATAAAACATTAAATCTAATTGAAACTTAATCTTTTGGAACTTAAAGGGTACATAGTTTCCTGACAGCACATTTGAAGAAGGAAAACTCACCACCACATTCAATTATAGTTAAGTTTATGTCCAGCTTAGTGAAAGATCAAATATTAAAATCAGCATGGTCCAGCCCAACTATTAAAATAGGTCAATATGTAGTTAGATTTGACAATGATCACTCCAGTAAAGTAATGAGTAAAAGAAAATCCTGCTTACCACTGATTAAGGAATTTAAAAAATAACACTATTAAAGCCACTTTGGTGTTTCCAGCAAAGATCAAATTAATTCTTTTGGAAGGAACTAAAATATTTGAAATGCTATAGCAGGCATCCACTTTTGTTAACAATAATAAAATCCTTAATAATACTGAAGATATGGACTGGAACAGTATAGAGTTTAAGAGACAGCGTGACTTGAATTCTTGGAAAACTGCTTTTAAAATTAAGAAGCTGAACAATAAGTGACTTTTATTCTCAGATTGCAGGATTTTTATTTTCTGAAACAATAAATTTACCCTTTAAGTAAAAGGCTTGTATTGGACTTTGAGCTTCAAAATATATAAAGGTATGTATTTATATTTTAAGCTAAAACATTTTTCATGATAATGAATATAAATTGTTAGTTTTACTGCTTTACTATATTTACATGTGAAAGACAATATATTTCATTTAGCTAAACTTATAAATGTATTTCTAAATGTTAGACAAATAATTAATGTAAGAGAATGACGTTAAATTATAACCAATAGAACAGGTAACTTTAACACTATATAAGTTAGGAACTTTATTTTATTTCTTTTACTTTCCTTAGTATGTGCATTGAATGTCATATCTAAGTAACATGCTAATTGGAAGTGTTGAAGTGCTGGTGATTTTGTTTTCTTCGTTCTTGTGTAACACTGTCACAACCTAAAACAACTTGGTTGGCTTGAACTACAGAATCAGCTTCAATTTAACCAACTTACCATTGCCCATAAGGTCCTTAATGAATCAAACAAAACTCAAATACTCTCTAACCTCATAATCTCCTATAAAAATCTCAATACATTACGCTCATCAAATAAACTATTAGTTAGCATAAACAAGTCCAACAACATGGCAGATGACTCTCTCTTTTCAAACACAGCTGGCAAAAGCTGGAATTTTCTACCTAGTGAACTTACATTACTTCCTTCCCTACCTCTCTTCAAACAAAAACTCAAATTATTCCTTAGAACACACTGGTTATGCCCTTGCAGTAACCCTGACTGGAATTTCACCCCTGTTCTACTACTTCCCAGTTTCTACTTTCAGACTAGACAATATTGTTTAGCATGAATGAAAGAGTGAACTGTAAAACTACTGTAACATTTAAGTATTTTGTTCCTCTGAAGATCATGTCCTAAATTCTGTTCTTTGTCATTTTATGTACACTACAATGTATTTGAAATAACTGCTATTTACAATTTTATTGTAAACTACTACCTAGTTAATTACTATTTTTGTTTATTTTTATTTGTAATCTTTAACCTTTGTTATTACTGTGGTTTGTTTGGAGCTTTTCTCCCCGGGCCTCTGCTGAAAATGGACATATATCCAGTTAGACTAGCCCGGTCAACAAATGTAAAATAAAAAAATAAATAAACACGTTCCTTTCACATGTTATTTATACAGTAATTAACCCTTTAAAAAGCTTGAGAAGAAAAGAATATTCCAGCTGTGTGAAAATGCGTGATTCTTGCTTGTCTTGCTTCCTGCCTGCTCCTTGAGCTGTTTTGAAAAAAAATTAGGTGAAAGTTAATCACTGATTCTACAAAAACAGGAAGAAGCTTTCTTTTTTTTTCTTTTTCTAGTATATATATATATATATATATATATATATATATATATATATATATATATTAGAACTTCAATGGAATAAAAGAAAGGCACACTGGTGCTGAACGGATATTAAGCTTTCATTTTTAAGATGTAAGAACTTCCTCAAAAGTTTCTGTCTTAACTAGAACAAAAGCTTAATATCTGTTCAGCATCAGTGTGACTTTCTTTTAATCCATTGAAGCTCTATTTTTTATACTTCCAAGTCTTCACAGTTTGCGTTTTTTATACATATACTTATATATATATATATATATATATATATATACATACATATACTTATATATATATATATATATATATATATATATAGATATATATACATATATATATATATACACACACATATATATATATATATATATATATATATGTATACATATATATATACATATATATATATATATATATATATGTATATATAAATATATGTATATATATGTATATATGTATACATTTATATATATATACATATATATATATATATATATATATATAAATATATATATATATATAAATATATATATATATATATATATATATATATATATATATATATATATATATATGGGTCCACTTTGTAAATTTGAAATACTGAAATCTCAAATTTCAGTATTTCGAACTTACGAAGCCACAGACTCACATTTCCGAAACTGGCAGAAGCGTGAAATTCAAAATACCGAAGCACGGATATTTTGAATTTCTGCTTCCGTTGGTACAGTATGTGGATGTTTAGGTTTAATTCTGGTATGTTTGTGTGTGTAAGTATGTGTTGTGACTGTTATGTGTGTATTTGAGGGACTGTACAATGTGTGTGTGTGTGAGTTTCATTTGTGTTTCTGTTTGTGCAATCTCGGAGTTAGAATATATAAGTAGGGGGTGTGTGGGGGCGCAGCCCCCCACATGGGGGGTGAGGGATGTTTGCCCCCCTGCTTATATGTAGTTTAGATGAGTTTGATTGTGGGTGGAGTTGTGTGTATGTTTGTGTGTGTATGCATGTGTAGAGTAATTACGGGATTTTGAATTTGTGAGTTGTGGTTGTGTTTTTCGGCTTTGTGGTTTAGAAATACTGAATTTCGAGAATTCAGTATTTCGAAATTACAAAGTGGATCCATATATATATATATATATATATATATATATATATATATATCTATATATATATATATATGTGTGTGTGTGTGTGTGTGTGTATATATATGAAAATCTATTCAAAATAAATTTTTTTAAAATATTTATTTAGAAGTAAAGAATTCATAAAACAAAAGCTACAGTAATGTTTTATATTGAGCTGTTGCAATAACATTTGCTGTAGTGTTATTAACCCTAACTGTACATATTATTGGGAAGAACTAAAGTTAGATGTTTGTTACTGATTAGAACATTTCAAAAGAATTAAGAAGAATGAAAAATACAGAGAAAATTAACAGAAGCTGTGTGCTATGAGTTGCCATTTTTACATGCTGTAATCAAATTCTAATGTCAGGATGTAAAGCTTAGATCGGAACAGCAGTTCACAATGTCTAAAAGCAAACATTCAATTTAAATAAGTAGGAATTCTTTTGCATATAGTTAAGATTGCTTGCAATACTAAAAATAATAAGAAGAGCAAACATCTTCTGAGTAATAGGCATATGCACAAGAAAAAGCCAGGGTACATTTTTTTGGCTAGGCTTGTATGGGCCCTAGGGCCGATAGCCTAGTACCTACCTATGAACCTATGAACCTATGAAATATCTACATTGTATGATAAATAAAAGAGCAGTATCAGTAAGTTAAGACACATATACACATACTTTATCATGAAAGCTGAAATTTGAAGCTTGGTCATGTGAACTTTGAAGCTTAGATTCATTAAGACTACCTGAAATAACTAATTTCACAAGTCTGAGCTGAAATTTTACTGTTATAGTGCTGAATGAGTACATCTATTTTGATAGAAAGCAAAGTAGATTTTTCAATATGTTTAAACCCAGGAAGGGAGAATGGGATTTGAATTAAGCACATTGTAACTTTTGAATACAATACAGACTACAAATGTTCCTTTTTTCTTTTTGACTTCATAGAACTAGCAAGACATTCTCTTTGACTTCAGTAATTTACATATTTCTATGAATTAGTTTAAAAAGCTAAAGGATATTTAAATATCTTGATATTTATCATATTAATAGTGTTACACAATTTTAAGATATAGATACTTGCACTTTTAAAATTAATTCAGAGCTTTCATTAGATCTACAAAAGATATATATATGTGTGTGTGTGTGCGTGTGCGTGTGTGTGTGTATGTGTGTGAGGGGGGGGCTTGCCCCCCTGCCTACGCTGTTAAAGTGTTTTTTTCTTTTTTTAGTTTTTTTTTTATTTGATGTTCGAACATCCATTTGGTCTCGACCATGAATGTTTGACATTTTGGATGTTTGAACATTTAACATAGACCCTATACACACACACACACACACACACACATATATATATATATATATATATATATATATATATGTGTGTGTGTGTGTGTGTATGTGTTTTAGCTTGATATATATATATATATATATATATATATATATATATATATACATACACACACACACAAATATACATACATATATATATAAAATATATACACACACACACACACACACACACACATATATATATATATATATATATATATATATATATATATATATATATATGCGTTGTATGTCCTTTTCTGTAATAGTTTAGAATAATAACATTGCCTATCATCTGTAAGTTTACAAATATCTTTATCTCTTCAGGTCCCACTCTGTTCTACTTATTTAGTTATAATAATGTTAAATGAGCAAATAATTTAGGAATATGTAATTAAGAATTGATACTACTATTACATAAATAGGTATATAGTACACTATTTGTTGACTTTTTTAATATTTGTGATTAACAGAATAACATTATTAAATTTTTATCTAGTAATGGGGAATAGTTTTATATGGCAAAATATATAACTAAATCAATAGTCTCTTATTATTTTTAAGTTATACATAATATCATATTAATTATTTATAAGTCATGGAAGCTTTTAGCTAGTTTTTATGAATTTTTATGTATTAGTATGTAGAAAAATAGTATAGTAGTTTGTCTATTCGATAGGCAAACTAGAAACTTTGGTATCCATGGTAGGTTGTGTTTTATTAGTAATATATACAGTTACAGTTGTAGACTTGTTTTTGTCTTTTCTGAGTTGTAGTAGTTTAGTCTGTATAAAGGAAGAATTCAAAAAATGTAGAATGTTAAGGTTATGTTGGAGGAATGTATTACAGTCTTATATACAATTAAATTAATATGGTGGAAAATGTGTCATTATTTTTTAAAAGAAATTGTTTTAAATACACAGTATTGATATCTTTAATATATTATCTATTAATGTAAATTGATTTAATAATGGCAACAAATAGAAATCATTAATGAAGTAGCTAGAATTACATAGAGGAGACATTATATTTTTGCAAGCGACTCACTTGATAGATAAAGATATACAATATTTAAATAACTTAGGTTACACAATTTTATCATCTGCTTCTTTTAGCAAAAAGAGTTGAGGAACTGCTATACTTAGGACTACTGTAATCTATAAGGTCACGGAATGATCCTAAAGGACTGTATACACTTGTAATAATTAAATATAATGACAAACTCTATACACTAGCTAATTTTTACTGGATCATCGAATAGGTGCAAGAGTGGCTAAAGATCACATAAACTTACTACAAGGTCATTGGAAGGGTACTGTTAACTTTAGTAGGGGATTTTAACTGCATATCTAGTATAGACGATACTAGTGAACAGAAGAAAGCTAAAAATTCTGTCAACAGCTAAATCACTAAACAGATGGATTAGTAATAATAATTTAGTTGATTGAATAGTAGAACCAGAAGATAAGTCATTGTTCTTCACTCATTACTCTTATGCTCATGGGACACAAACTGGAAGTGATAGGATTTATGCCTCTATAGATTTACTTAATAAAGTGAATTATTTTAAAATTATTCTTTGTCCTTTATCTGATTATGATTCACTAAGGATTAATACATTAATGAATATAAGGAAATTTCAGATTATTTATAGAATCCCAGTATATATGATGAAATTAAAGGAATTTAACAGTTACCTTAAGGAACAAATCAAGAATTTTTTATCTCTGAATGATAATGGTTAGGTTAGTAAAGTCATATTGTGGGAGCCCTTATAAATGCATATTAGAAACAGAATGGGAAGATGGGCTAGTAATAAAATAGAGTGGGATAAAGAGTTGTTAGAAATAGAAGATGAAATACACAAAGGAAGGTTTGAACGACAAAGAAATTAGATATTACTGAAGTCATTAAAAAAATTAATGACATGGTTTTAACATGTAAAGTGGAGCTAGCTTTAGAAAAAATAAAACTGCACAGTTATGCGATGACTTCAAAAAATCTACATAGATTAGCTAATAGAAGTAAGATGTTAAGTAAAAAGGCACACATCAATAATATCAGAAATCCTCACAATAATAAGCTTACTTCAGACATAGAGGAAATACTTGATATATTTTTTTAAAAATTCCATGAGGATCTTAAGAAAGATAAAAATAATAATCCTGATGATTACAAAATTGATAAGTACTTAAAGAAAATTATACTAATAAACTTAATGACCAACAAATATCTCTGCTGGATAAAACTACTACCCTAATAGAAGTTAAAGAAGCTTTAAAAATGGAAAAATGGTACAGTTCTAGGGTTAGATGGTTTAACTATGGAATTATATAATCTGTTTCTGTTAAACATTTTAGAATTATTGAATGAAGTTTTCAGGATAATTCAGAGTGACAAAATAATTCTTCCCTCATGAAAATTTCTATAATCCAAACAAAAGGCAATGAACTACTGAAGTGAAACCAACACAAACCGCCACTAAAATTATTGTATTGATTAAATTAAGTGCTTTTGTTACCATTGTAACTAAAAACTTCTTCAGAATCTAAAAACACAATTACCACAATCCTTTAAAAACCCTCCAGTTCAGATCACATGAATAATTACCTCCAATAGGAAAGCTACCTGTAGCTACAAAGACCAATAACTAATAACTAGAGAAGATACAAGAACCAAAGTAAGAAAATGAAGTCTTATAAAACTTCCCTATAAACCATGATATTAATTGTATGTAGATACATTATACTGCATAGACAAAATTATTAAAAAATATAAGAATGGAGCTTAAGTAAGCTGGTAATGGAGACCTTATCATTTACACCAGGTGGCAAGTAGGCATTCAGTTTAATTTGCCATCTTAACTCTTTCAGTTCAATAAGGTCTCCCCATTGTCCTTCCCTTGAGTTAACATATGCTGTTGTCAATACCCACAAATTCAAAACAATGTCCAGGATATTTGAGGATATGTTTAGAAACTGCATTGTTACTATTCTGTTTCTTAATATCCAATACATGTTCATATATATGGTCCTTAAAACTCCTCTTTATCTTCCCAACATAGAAACCTTCACAGGATTTGCACAAGGCCATGTAGATGGCTCTCTCTGAGCAACAAATACAATTAAAAGGTGTTTTGATAAAGATATTGTTGACTTTAATTCCTTTTTCTCCAAAATAAACTGTTACTGCTTGCACCGGCCACATTTGTAAGTGCCATTTTTGTTATTTGACCATCCACTTTCACAATTGTTCTCCTTTTCCAAATGATTTTTTATAGAACAACCTTTTTTGTATACCCCCAAAGGGGCTTCCCCAACCACTTTTTTAAATTCATTGAAACAAGAAAATATACACCATTTATTTTTCAGGATTTTGAAAATGGTATTGTGGTCATCAATATAAGTGGTGACAAAAGCATGAGTGTGAATTCTCTGTTACTCCATGCATTTTTAATAGAAGGGTTTGTAGTATAAACTCAATCTTCACATGAAAGGGGGTTATAAACCCTATTTATACTTTTGGTCATAATTTCCTACATACATTTTCAACCAAAGACGTCGGGTAACCTCTTGCATAAAACATGTTAGTTAGATTTCAGGCTTTGATGTTGAATGTGTCATTTTCAGAAACCATTCGGGACAGCCTGACAAACTGGCCTTTCACCAAACCTCTTTTTTTGATGTTTAGGGTGGGAACTTATGTAATGTAAAACACTTATGGAATATGTGGGTTTTCTGCATATGTTACTGTTGGTTACATCCTTGAATATTTCCAAATCCAAATAATTGATGTGAGTATTACTATAGGAGAAAATAAATCTCAGGAAAGGGGTAGTCTGATTGAGTTAATCAATGAAAGGCTCTATTTCAGCTATGGGTTTATTCCACACAATAAAGAAATAATCCAAGAACCGGACATAAAAATCCCATGGGACGTATTGAATGCCCGGAATGCAAACTAAGCCCCCCATTGCAACATGATGATATTAGCAAACATGAGGGCACAAGTAGCCCCCATGGCTACTCCCTTCATCTGTAAAAAGCATTTCTTATAAAAAACAAAAAACAAAACAAAACTGATTTTTGCTATGAGTTCCATGAGTGTAACCAATGTGTTAGTGACATCGTTGTCGAAGTCTGTGGATTCTATTAAAAATTCATGAAACCATTCTAGACCAAAGTCATGTGGTATTACATTGAATAAGGTGATGACTTCAATTGTTACAAAAATGGGGCTCTCAGAAAACTTGACCTTACTCAGTTTTTTTGAGGAAGTCCCAGGAATCTTTGCATAAGTGTTTGAATTTATCCAAACAATGTTTTAATTTGATATCTATATAACGGGCTAATGAATGGATCTTAGATTTGCCCGCATTTATGATTGGTCTCATAGGGGGTCTATGGGGTCCTTGTGAATCTTAGGGACACCAAAAATAGCAGGTACTGTGGGAAATTTTTGTATGCAAAAATATCCAAGCTTCATCTATCTGTTTTGATCAAACATGTCCTCTACCAGCCAATCAATTTTAGCATAGGATATATTTTCCCAACTGATAGAGGACTCCTCATAGAATGCACTGTTGAATAAATGAACATTCATTCTGTTTGTATAGTCTGTCTTATGCATGATAACTAACCCCACTCCCTTGTCCAGTTTCATAACCCTTACCCTCATCTTGACTGAGTTTTTTCAGTAAAAGAAATTCAGTCTCTAAAAGATTAGAAGCAATGTTATATGTCTTGTTCATTATCTGCTGTCTGAAATCAAATTTGTATTACTTTTCAAACATTATTAGAGGTAAGAGTAAGGGAGGGTTTATGATATTCCTCCGGTGTAGTGAATTAAGTTTACACTGTTGTACATTGTTAGTAAAATACACTTCAAATTTAATTTTCTTATAAAAAACTTGAGGTCAACTATACTGGTACCAGCATAGGAGAAGAATGTAAAATCCTTGCTAAGTAATTCAGCGTATTCTACACTGTATACGCCATTAGTAAAGTTATATAATTGAAAAGCACCTGTGGAATTCATAATGATCTGTGATCCTGTATCTTCCATGTGCACAAATCCATAACTGATCATAGAAGAAGTCAGTTCTAATTATATCTACTCCGCTGATGTTTTCTCCATCTGTTCTGCTGCGGAAGCTGCCCCATGTTGGTAATGTGCTGGTCTTGTGGTCTCCATGATTGATTCTAACAATTCTTGATTCTCTCTGACCAACGAAGATGTTCCTGGTCTAAAGGGGGAGGTACTTCTCTACTTTTGTCATGTTCACATGGTCATCAGGTGGAATGCTTCCTACCCTTTGTTGGAAATCCATGACACCAGTAGGATTCAGGTACACAACATAATTAGTATAATCCCACCTATCTCATTTGAATTTCTTCTAATTCCATTTTAAAATGTTATTGGCAATATTATCAATGTTCTTAAACATTTTATCATATTTGCCATGTACTGATCAAAAAGTAAATCTTCAAGAATAGCTTTGTCTAGATCTGTTTCTTCTGGTATTAATCCATCAATGTTCCTTTGGTTATGTTTGATCAGTAACTCAAGCAGTTTGCATCCTTGTCTATCAAAAAGGTCTAATAACTCCTTGTGGAGTGGAGAATTTTTTACTAGACCATTAGGAAATTCCCAATTCCTGAAACCTTTCAGTACCCTTCTAACTTTAATGCTCTCCACAAAATAGATATTTTCAATTTGTAATTTTTAAATTTTCAATAATAAATTTGTGAGTTTGTTGAGTGACTCCTCCACTGTACCCAGATCCCTAAGATGGATATCAGGGAAACAGACTGTTTGTTGAAGCCAGGTGCTGATGTTAAACTTTTTAGTTGGACTGTGGTCTAAGACAATTTCATGATTGTTATATTGATGTTCATTTGTCTCCCTCATGTTATCAGATTCACTATTAACATTTCCTTTTCCTAGAGGGCTATATAGTGGTTGTGAGGCTATGTAATCTGCCAGTCTAGACTGGTTGTTAAGACATGTGACCTGTTGGGCAAGTTGCCGAACTAGTTGCTGAACTAGTGTAAGATGGAAGTTGTGAAGGATTGTTTCCAGTTTCTGAATCCTGCAGAGACATTAAAACTACACAAACCTGGAAGAGATACAGAACCCCCAAACAAAAGGTAATGAAATATAGAAGCAGAATCAACATAAACCGCCACTAAAAATATTTTATTGAATAGATTAAGCGCTTTTGTCACAACTGTAACTAAAGACTTCTTCAGAATCTAAAAACACAATTACCACAATCCTTTAAAAATCCTCCAGTTCAGATCACATGAATAATTACCTTCAACAGGAAAGCTACCTGCAGTTACAAAAACCAATAACTAATAACGAGAGAAGATATAAGAACCTAAATAAGAAAATGAAGTCTTATAAAACTTGCACATAAACCATGATATTGATTGCAGGTAGATATGTTATACTGTATAAACAAAATTGTTAAACAATATAAGAATGGAGCTTAAGTAAGCTGGTAATGGACCAACAAATATCTCTGCTGAATAAACCTATTACCCTAATAGAAGTTAAAGAAGCTTTAAGAAGGGAAAAATGGTAAATCTCCAGGTTTAGATAATTTAAGTATGGAATTATATAGTCTGCTTCTGTTACATATTTTAGAATTATTGCGTGAAGTTTTCAGGACAATTTAGAAAGACAAAATAATTCTTCCCTCATGGAAATTTTCTATAATCTCACCTATACTTAAACAAGGAAATGATAATAAGATTATTCCTCATATAGACCCATTTCATTATTAAATTTAGACTATAAAATATTTACTTCTGTCTTCACTACACGATTAAGAGATATAGTAGATAAAATAATTAATAAAGGTTAAACAGGATTTATAGTTATGTTCAATGATTCTTTGCATCACTGCCATGTTTATTTAGAGAAACGGGCTCTGAGTCTTCACAAAGGTCCACAGAGAGGTTCCTTGTTCAGACTAGAGATTGGCGAGGAACCTCAGTGCAAATGGAGAATCGTGAGGGTGAACTGACCGGCTGGAGAGAGACAGCACCTAATGTACTCAACAAGTGAGAAGAAGAAGAAAGAAGAAAACAATGCCACAATCCATTTGCGGTTGATGGGAAAAATACCAGATTAGCCACTCCTCCAGAAATTCAGGTACTGTTTGATAAAATGGAAAAATTAATGTTTAAAGAGACATCAGTGTAGTTAAATTTGCAAAGTCTTTAGAGATATTTAAAATTAAATATTACACCTAGAGGGTTGTGTGCTGTTAAGAATCCTTCCACACTGCTTGATTTTAGCCTGCAGGACGATAAACAGTTACATGCAAGCTGGGTAGCAGCAGCTCATAAATGCAGCATAGAATGGGTAACCATTCTAGTAGAGAGAGAGAGACACACACATTGAAAAGACAGACACTCAAAGAAGAAACTAAGGTATTGTACAAAGATATTTTGCAGTGTGCCAGCTCAGACACCTTAGAATAATTTGTGAAAAATGTGAATGAAAAACTGCTCATGAAAAAGAATTGGTTGAGAGAAAAAAAAAAGAAAGCTTATTCATGATGTGGGTGATTATGAACGCAATCAAGTTTTCATGTTAGTATCCAGGTAATGTATTCAATGACAGAAAGTGAGGTTTCACGGAGAACAGGAAATTGCCAGCACGCATCACAGATGGAAAGCGCAGTTTCATCTACAGACTATGATAGGGAGGAATATCAGGAGTTTCCTCATTTACAGAGAGCCCAAACCAAGGGTTATACAAATAAATTTTCAGAATCAACAGGGGCAGCGAGATAGCCGTAAAAAATCTTGGAAGGCCCATACAAATATAGGGAGAGCCCTCACTCTTTCAAATGAGGTAAATGGAACTAAATTTGAATCAGTAGAGACATAAAGAAACTGTTTTTTCAAACTGTGACTATGTTGTGAATTTGTCAGGGTATGAGTTTTCATACACTGAAATTAATGGTTTGTGTAAAGGTTTGAAATTTGTCCCAAGATCATTGCCAAGACTGTATGAGTTAAAAATAAAAATATTTAAATTTATTCATAAGCTTCATTTGTTTTACCATTTTAAGAAAAATAATATGTGCATATATGATGTTAGTAGTAATACAGATGTTGATAGTAACAATGAGAGTTTTTATTTCTGCAATTCTGATCTGGAAGTCAGTGAATATAATAGATTTAACACAGAGGGTGTGCCATGTAAAAATTATTTCATTCCCCCATTTAAAAATGACACTATACAACAGTTTTCATCTTTATTGTTATACTGTGAAGAAAAGGACTATAATAGTTTTTTGTGGAAAGAAAAAAGAAATTGAGTATAATTTGACTAAAGAGGAATGGCAGAGTTTAAATAATTTAAGCCATACAAGAGACCTGGTATTTAAACCA
Source organism: Protopterus annectens (assembly GCF_019279795.1). Lineage (NCBI taxonomy): Eukaryota > Metazoa > Chordata > Ceratodontiformes > Protopteridae > Protopterus > Protopterus annectens. The sequence continues at coordinate 341,772,871 of NC_056740.1, forward strand.
GCAGACAAAGGGGGATAATTAGTGGTGTTATATTATTCTCAGTATTTACAAATGTGTTATAATCACTTAAATAATGTAGAAATTTATAAAAAGGTGGATATAAAAATGTATTATGAGGCAACAGAAGAGTATAATGAGTTGTTGAACAAAGGTTTCAGATTTAATTATTTTTCTCTTAGGGATGGTAGAGTATGTGTTTGATGGGAAGTACTGTTCTATGGCTTATTTTTTCTGTGTACCTAAAATACATAAAAGTTTAAGTAATCCACCAGGCTGTCCAACTGTATTGGCCTGTGGATATTTCACTCATAATATTTCTTGTTTCCTTCATCAATACTTATTACCAAAAGTAGTTAATTTGCCATCTTACATCGATGTTTTTGATTTTATAGAATGAATTAAGGATGTAAGATGGCAAGAAGATAGATATTTTGTAGTTGTGGATGTAATGAGTTAATATACAAGCATTAAACATGTACACGGACTAGAGGCAGCATTACATTTTTTGGGTGATAGCCCTAGCACAAATTATATATTGGAATTAAGTCTGTTTTGCTTGCAAAATAACATGTTTGAGTTTAATGGAGAATTGTTCGAACAACTACAAGGGACAACTATGAGGGCAGTGTTTTCCCCCATGTATGCAAATTTATTTATGGGCTACTTTGAAAGTATTTATATGTATAATAATGAGTTTTTTATTAGACGTGGTGAAGTATTTTAGATATATAAATGATTTAATTTTTACTTGTGAGGGTGGATTTGATAAGATGACAGAGTTTATACAAAGCCTTTATAGAAACAGATTTAATATAGGCTTTGATGGCTTGCAATTAGGTAATAAGGTTAATTATTTAGATAAAACACTTCAGGGAATGAATGATGGTACCATTAAAACAAAAATATATAGGAAAGTTGACAATTTTGATTATATTTTACATGGAAGTAGCTGTCACCGACCCCACACCATAGAATTGGTTCCTTATGGGGAGTTTGTAAGGTTGAAAAGACTGTGTAGTGACAAAAATGAGCATCAACAACAGTTAAAGACAGTTCAAATGTTCATAAATATGGGCTATAAAATAGATTTAATTAATGAAATGGTGAAGAAGATGAACAGGAAAGAAGTCAAGACATATTACAAGGAGCAAAAGAAAGGAACTAATTTAAATAGAAGAGAAAATAGTAAAAATGTTATATATTTTATCAATAAATATAAGCTATTTTCAGATCAATTTAGAAACCTGATAAAATATTATTGGGATATTTTGGAAAGAGATGAGTGATTGAATTTCTTGAATGATAAAAAAAGGTTCTCCTATATGAGAGGGAGAAACATCAAAGATTTTTTAGTTCATGGAAATGTTGGTCCCCCAGTGTTAGTAAGACAACAAAAGGTGGTAATACAAGGTTCTAGTCCTTGTGGAAAATGTAAAGAATGCCAATATGTAGTAAGAAGCTTTCCCCAGATTAATGGGAAAAGAGTTCAAGCATGAGGTTGTTTTAGTTGTAATAGTGAGAGGGTTATATACACATTGAAATGCCCCTGTGGAAAATATTATATAGGGGAAAGTAAGAGAAGTTTCTCAACTAGGTTGAAAGAGCACTTGAGAGACATTAGAAAAAATAATGAAGTTAGCCCAGCAGCTATACACTTTCAACATGCACATAATAGTGATGCTACAGGGTTACAGGCAACAGTACTGGAACAACTTTATAAAGATAAAATAATGATAAATGATATAAAAAGGCAGCTAAGAAGGAAATAATCTATTTTAATTTTGAAATTTAATACGTTGTTCCCTACAGGCATGAATAAAGAATGGAACTGGAAATGTTTTGTATAAGATGTTTTTAAAAATGTTTTAATTGATTTACTGTTTAATTTATTAGATTAATTGCTTAATTAGTTGACAATGATGTATAAATAGGAAGTTAGGTAGGGACAAGATATACTCTGTTAAAGGCTTTCACCCGAGGTGCTAGAGAGAGCAAAGTCTGTGCTTGTGGAATTTTGTTTCCTTAAAGTACTTTTGGGATCAGTTGGCCTTTTGCTTCGTGGTTCATCAGGATTTACAGTTAATAGATTAAGGTATGATAATACAAAAAGGGTAGTATTTAGCAAAAGGAATGACTAGAAAATTGGCCCTAATTACCTTAGATATCAAGACAGCTTTTGATTCTGTAGATGTGAACTACTTGTTTAAAACTTTAGAAGTCTTTGCATTTCCAGAACAATGTATTGGAATATTAAGAAACCTGTATAGAAACTCCAAAGCATATGTTCTTGGTTTACACTTGAAGACAAACAGGTGGGGTAGTTTATTTATATGCTTTATTACATAGAAACACATCAGGATGGATAGCAGCAGTATAAAATATAAATTAACTGATTAACTGACAAACTACACAGACATGCATGCTCACATCTCAACAGCTTACTACAAAATGGCAGTCAGGCTCGCATGCGCACAGTATTAATACACTTGTGCAATCCCCTAGAAAGCTTCTTAAAGGTATACATATATATTGTTATCTTAAAGTACTGGTAGAGCAAACCAAGGCACAAAATCCAGGAAAATATCATAAAGCAGTTTTATTGATGTAAGCGCTTTCACGGCTTAAACTTGCCGCTTCATCAGACATAGTAAAATCAGTGTCAACCATTGCTTTTTAAAGAAATTTACTTCTTGAGAACAACACATTAACAAGTATCAATTAGATTATTAAAGAAATATAGCACACTTAAAAAATACACATACTAAAACTACAGCGCTTAGAAATATATAGCATATAATATAAAATACATCTATGCAAAAACCTGTATACAAAATTATATAAATGTTATATAAATTATTATATAAAATTCATGTATAAATAAAACCATTCATGCCAATAATATTTATTCTATTTCAACCCATTGATTTTATTCTTTATTTTTTAAACCTCTTATTCTTCAAAATGGGCTTAATACAAATTTTATCATTCAACCCTCTGCCTTTATTACCTCTCATTCTGATAATCCATCTAAGCTCAGTGGATTCAACCTTATTCTCTATGTCACCTCCACAAACATTCTCATGGATTACCTCTAGAGCCATAAATTTAAAATTGTGCGAGGCGTCTTGTGATGTAATATGTTTAGCCAAAGCACTGGTACATATAGGGTTATTTATACAATAAATATGTTCTCTTATTCTGTCTCGAAAACGACGGTCTGTTTTACCTATATAAAAACTGTAGCAAACCTGGCATACAGCTAAATAAACTAGATGACATGTATTGCAGTCAGCTCTAACTTGAAAATGAAGAAATTTTCCTGTATCTGGGTGTAGAAATTCACTTGAACTATCTATAAACCTACACCAATTACATTTCTTACATGGAAAGGTACCATTTTCTTGAACTGGTTGAGTATATATATCTTCTTTAGGAAAACATAATAGTCTTTTCAAATTCTTTTTATTTTTATATGTAAACTTGGGTTTTGCACCCACTATTGACGCCACTTCTGTATCCGCAGTTAATATAGACCAGTTGTTTTTTATAACTTTCTCTATACTATAAATATTTCCTGAATGTGTAAGGGGCATCATAAATCGATGTTCATCTCTGTCTGTGAAGAATTGCTTCTTGTTCTATCTGAAAAATATGGTTTCCCATCATTTACATGTAACTCAACAACCTTATTTAAAACAGTGTCAACTTCACTTTGTTTATAACCTCTTTGACTGAATCTCTCTGAGAGCAAGAGGGTTTCCTTTTTATCTTTAGGTTACCAGATAATACATTTTCTACTAAAATTTATAGAAAGAGTTGTTATAGTAACAACTATTTACATAGAAAAAGTATGCACCCCCCACATATTTATCGCAATATTATTAAAAGTCAAGGTTTGTGTGCATCCAGGTTAAATGCCAGTGAGGCTGATTTTAAAAAGGAAACCCTCTCGCTCTCAGAGCGATTCAGTCAAAGAGGTTATAACCAAAGTGAAGTTGACACTGTTTTAAATAAGGTTGTTGAGTTACGTGTAAATGATGGGAAACCATATTTTTCAGATAGAACAAGAAGCAATTCTTCACAGACAGAGATGAACATCGATTTATGATGCCCCTTACACATTCAGGAAATATTTATAGTATAGAGAAAGTTATAAAAAACAACTGGTTTATATTAACTATGGATAGAGAAGTGGCGTCAATAGTGGGTGCAAAAATAGAAGTTATGTTCTTACCATAACGTTCCATGTTAGTTGTCTTCTTCTCGCCTTCTTCTTGCTGGATGGGTTCGGAGCCGACCTCGGCTCCGACTCGGCCACTCTAAAAGCTCGAGAGTTGGTTCCACCGGCTCGAGGCTCCCCTTATATCCCACAATGCTAGGCGAGAGTTACCTCAGATCTCGTTTGTAAGCTAACCCAGCTTATATCAATAACAGTATAACTGTAAAAAGAATCCACCTCTAACAGCAGGAAGAAAAGGGAGACCTACATCCTGAAATAAGAAATATGCACAATAGCATATGACTAAGAAAGAGGTGGTAGAAAGAGAGGTCACGATCACAACTCCTCTAGGTCTGTCCAGGCCAGGGGAAGGAGGGTGGGGAAGAAGAAGGCGAGAAGAAGACAACTAACATGGAACGCTATGGTAAGAACATAACTTCTATATGTTAAGTTGTCTATCTCGCCTTCATTCTTGCTGGATGGGACCGTCCCTAGCACCTTGTCCTGGGTGGCCTTCGAACAGACTCCTGAGAACAGTGGAACCAAAATTAGCTCTATGCCTAGAAGCTAAATCCAACTTATAATGGGAAATAAAAGTGTGAGGATTAGCCCAAGTAGCCGCTGCACAAATGGTGTCAATAGGCAGTCTGTCTTGGAAGGCTAAAGAAGTAGCCAAAGCTCTGGTGGAATGGGCTTTAGGTTTATTAGGCAGTTTTGGTGTCTAATCTCATAAACAAGGGTAATCAGAGACGTTAGCCATCTAGATAATGATACCTTTGAAACTGGAAGTCCTTTTCTGCTTTCCGCATAGGAGACAAACAGCTGATCAGATTTTCTGAATTGTTTCGTCCTGTCCAAGTAGTACCTTAATTGACGATGAACATCCAGGCAGTGTAATTTTGTTCAGACCTATTTGAATACTCTGGGAAAAAGACAGGGAGGTCAATGCTTTGGTTTAGATTTGATGTTGAAACCACCTTAGGCAAAAAGGACGGGTTAGTTCGTAAGGAAACTCTGTCCTTATGGAACAAAAGATAAGGAGAACGACAACTGAGTGCTTGAAGTTCTGAAATTCTTCTAGCTGATGTGATAGCCACCAGAAAGAGAGTTTTCCATGATAATAATTTCAAGGAACATGAAGCTGCAGGTTCGAAAGGGGAAAGAATCAAAGAAGCAAGAACTAAATTTAGGTCCCAAGGAGAAGGAGGATTTCTTATAGGAGGTCTGAGAAGAAAAACTCCTTTCAAAAAGGCTTTGCAGAGTTTGTGGGACATTAGGGCAGATTCAGAAATACCCACATGGAAATTAGAAATAGCTGCCAATTGAACCTTAAGAGTAGATGGAGATGAACCTGCATGGAAGAGTTCAGCTAGAAAATCAAGGACTAGTTGGATGGAAGCGGTGAAAGGATCTATGTCCTTTCCTTGTGCCCAATATGAGAAGCGTTTCCACTTACTCAAATAAATCTTTCGAGTGGAAGATTTATGGGAAGCTATCAATATATCTCTAACAGAGTGAGATAATTGAGGAAGCCTGGCTACGGTTGGAACTGGAGGAACCAAGCAGTGAGGTTCAGAGAGGGAGGGAGCGATGAAACTGACCCGACTGATGGATCAAAAGATCTGGAACTAGGTCCAGATTCCACGGTCGCCCAAAAGAAATCGATGTAGAAAGGGGAACCACACTTGTCGAGGCCAGTAAGGAGCAATGAGGATCAATGAGGCCTTCTGAGCGATAGCTTTCTGTATTACTTGAGAGATCAGTGGGAAAGGAGGAAATGCATACAGAAGTCCCGGGCCAAACTTGGACTAGAGCGCCTCTGCTGGGTTGGCCTGGTAAAGGGAATAGAGTGAAGTATTCTCTGCACTTGCTGTTTTGGGGAGTAGCAAAAAGATCGCAGCAAGGCTGACCCCACTTGAGAAATATCTCTCTCACTACAGAGTCTTTCAGAGACCACTCGTGAGGCATGAGTATAGCTCTGCTCAACTTGTCCGCAATGTGATTGGACTTCCCGGGGATGTGCGTTGCTATCAGAAAACGCTGAGAAGAAATCGCCCATTGCCACAGTCTGAGTGCTTCTCGACACAGGTGGTATGATCTGGTTCCGCCTTGTTTGTTGATGTACCACACTACAGACATATTGTCTGTCTGGATTGCAATCGTTCCCAAGGGAAGAGAGTCTTGAAGGGCTTGCAACGCTAAAAGCACTGCTCTCATCTCCAGAACATTTATGTGCAAGTGGCATTCGTTTGGTTGCCATGTGCCCTGGACTGTCCTGCCCTGATAATGCCCCCCCCACCCGATCAGGGAGGCATCTGTTGTCAGAGTAGCAACCGGAGGAGGTGGAACAAATGGTCTTCCCGACAGGAGCTGGCGGGAAGACATCCACCACATGAGATGCTTTTTGCACGCTTGCGTGATCATAATGGTGTGAGACATTGGAAGTTCCTGGTATGACCATTGAGAAAAAAGCATCCACTGAAGGATCCGCATGTGGTATCTGGCCAATGGGAGGAGAGGTATGGCCGCTGCCATGATTCCCAACACCTTTAGAACTAACCTGGCTTTGGCTCTGTTGTTGTTGAGAAGAAGTGACACCAATTTGTGAATGTCTGATATCCTTTGGTTCGTTAGCCTTGCAGACGTGTTTATAGTATCTAAATTTGCGCCTATGTAGGTAATAGTACGACAAGGCGACAAAACAGACTTTTCGCAATTTATTGAAATACCCAGTTTTGACAAACGCGAAAAGTATAATCTCTGGCCATTAGAAGGAGATGCTTGGTGGGAGCTGTGAGAAGCCAGTCGTCCAAATATGGAAACACCTGGAATCCTTGTCGTCTCAGGTGAGAAGCTACCACTGCCATGCATTTGGTAAACACCCGGGGGGCAGTGGTGAGACCAAAGGGCAGGGCCCTGAATTGAAAATGACTGGTTCCCAGCCTGAAGCGGAGGAATCTTCTGGAGCGTCTGTTCATTTTTATGTGATAGTACGCATCCTGAAGGTCTATAGAGCACATCCAGTTTCCTTTTCCCAATAGGGGAAGAATGGATTGCAGCGTGACCATCCGAAATCTTGTTTTCTTGACTGATCTGTTCAAGATACTGAGATCCAAAATTGGTCTCCAGTCCCCTGTTTTCTTTGGAACTAAAAGAACCTTGAGTAGATTCCGGATCCTTGTTGGTCTGCTGACACTGGCTGAATTGCTCTTTTGCAAGCAGTTTTGAAATTTCCAAAGCTGCTATATCCCTTTGAGCGGTGGAACATCTGGAAGGGATTTTTGACTGATTTGGAAAACGAAGAAAGGGGATAGAATAACCTTCGGAAATGATGGACTGTACCCATTTGTCTTGAGTCAGGGATAGCCAGGCTTCTGGGTACAGTGACAATCTTCCCCCGACTGCCTCCGAAGATGGGCAGTCGGGCAACACCTCAGGGATGCTGAAAGGGCTTGTCAGGAAAGGCTTCCCGATTGCCCTGGTTCTGCGGACCCCCCCTGCCCCTAGGGCGACGTCTACCATTATTATTCCCACCTCTGCCTCTGGTAGGAAAATGACTCTGTGCGTCAGGCGAAGTCCCTTGAGATTGTTTATGGAACCACATCTTTCCACCCTTCTGGCCTTTGGGGTAAGGCCTAGAAGGAGTCGAAAAACGGACTCCGACGGCAGAAAGGGTCTTGCCATCAGTCTCGCACCTAGTCAGGGTTTCTTTCACTTGAGGACCAAAAAGAGATGATCCATCAAAAGGGGAGTTCGTGAAAGACGTCTTGAAAGGTTCCGCAAAGTTGCATAGCCGCTTCCAGGCGTGCCTACGTAAGGCTACCCCTGTTCCTGCGGCTCTGCTCGCTCCATCGGCCGCATAAGAGAGGAGGTGCATAGAGGAGTTGGAAATGGAATTAAGGATAGCCAGCTGCGTGTTCATTTTCTCTTGGAAACCCGCAGCTGTAGGGTCCTTCAACATTTCACTCGCTTCCTTGATCAAGTCCCTTTGAAGACGAGTGAAATGGCACAGGTAATTCAGCGAACGCATGGTAAATGTCGCTGAGGAGAACATCCGCTTGCATCTATCCATGGACCTAGATTCCTTGTTAGGTGGATGGACAGGCACTGAAGGATCAGCCAGTTCCTTCTTTGTGGCGGCAGCTACCACCATAGCATCCACAGAAACTCCTTTTGATAAAAATTGCTTGTCTGATGGAGCTGTGATGAATTTGGAGGGTCTCCTGGGAGTGGAGTCCACTGAATCAGGAGCCGCCCATGCCTTCTTAGCAACCACCTGCATGAGGGGGTCGAAGGGGGGGGACACCCAGGAGGTGGAAGGACGAGAGCCAAACGCCTCAAGATACACAGATTCGTCCTCCGAAGGGTTGAGGGCTGGCCAATTTCCCCTCTGTTTAAGGATCTCCAGAATGTCTGCAAATGAGACATCTTCAGAAGGGGAACGGGGGGAACCCTCAGAATCATCCAGATCTGTGTCCGACGTGATAGACTCAGGTGAGTCAATGTGCTTCCTCTTGCACTTCCTCTTCCGAGGGGGCTCTTCTGCCAAATCAGGAGAGGCCTCGGAAGAGGATGAAATCCCAAAGGGGCTCCTGAGGAGCTGGCTCTCTGCGGTCCGGGATGAGGGAGTGAGTCGACTTACCCTGAGGCAGCATAGAGGGAGGGGCTGACGGAGCCGACTGTGGAGTAGAGCCAGGCTCTAACACACTCCGCATGACCTCGAAAGCACCCCTGTCAGGCAGAGCCAGAGGTCCCCGCTCCGAGGAGCTAAGGACCCCCCTCGGCACCGACAGTGATGGCTCCGAGGCCGATGTCGGAGCCGAACTCATCAGCGCCGAAGCACCGAGAGGGAGAGGGGGGTCGGACAAGGGTCCGATGCCACTCACCCCCTCGGAGCCGACGAGGGAGGTTCGGCGCCGAGATTCCTCCACGGAAGAAAACGGAGCCGACGACGGAGCCGAAGACAATTGTCTCGGCCCGGCGACTACAGTCTCGGTTCCGACATGACCCGGCTCCGAACTCAAAAGAGTCGAAGGAGGAAAGAGTTGATGGACCGGGGCAGGCTCCGACTGATGAGTCGGGCTCTGGAGCATCTGGGCTAGTGCCTCGGACTTAAGTAGTCAACTCACCACCCTCTGAAGGTCATGATCGGAAAGCCTCGATGACCTAGAGGAATGAGACCTTTGGCTCCATTCAGACAGCAGGGGAGATCCTGGAGCCGAATGAACGGAGCCAAGAGAAGGTGACCTAGACCTCTTTCTGGTTGTCGGCTCCGAAGATCTTGTCGGAGCCGACACGGGTACCTCGATAACCTCGGCTCCGGCCGGAGCCGAGGAAGCCACAGAAACTGTGGACTGAGTCTTATCGGCTCCAGCCGGAGCCGATAAAGGCAAAGGTTGAACAACCTGAGGTCTCGGCACAGAAGCCGGAGCCGAAGACCTCGATGCCTTGGAGGGCTTCCCTGTTGAAACTGACAGGGAATCCTCTGGTTTTAACAAGCCTCTCAGAATCAACTTGTTTTTTCTCTCCTGCAGGACCCTGGGGCTGAAGCCATGGCACACAGCACAGGAGTCCTGCAGGTGCAAAGGCCCCAGACAATAGACACAAGAAGTGTGAGCATCTGTCAGAGACATTTTCTGACAGCACGCATCACACTTCTTGAATCCAGAGACCTTTGCTTCCTTTGACATTATCCTAACTGACAGGTGTACACTAACACACACCCAAACACACAGTTATACCCTGTCAGAAAAATTATTAATACTAAAAATAATTAACAATTTTAGTAAAAATACTAGTAATTAAGCACAAAAAAGTTAAAGTAACTACACAAACACACCCTAGGGAAGGGAAGGCCAAAGGCCCAAGGGAAGAACCAACAGTTCTTTTAATAAGAACACGGGGAAAAATTAGGGTCGGGGATAAAGATTTATATCCTACACTAATTTAGGAAGACTTAAAGTTAAAAGGGGAAAAAAAGAGTAACTTTTTGTATAAAAAGCTAACACTCACCAGGAACCGGTAGAAGCAACCAACCTCGAAGCTGTAGCGGCAAACGAGATCTGAGGTAACTCTCGCCTAGCATTGTGGGATATAAGGGGAGCCTCGAGCCGGTGGAACCAACTCTCGAGCTTTTAGAGTGGCCGAGTCGGAGCCGAGGTCGGCTCCGAACCCATCCAGCAAGAATGAAGGCGAGATAGACAACTTAACATCCCAAGTTTACATATAAAAATAAAAAGAATTTGAAAAGACTATTATGTTTTCCTAAAGAAGATATATATACTCAACCAGTTCAAGAAAATGATACCTTTCCATGTAAGAAATGTAATTGGTGTAGGTTTATAGATAGTTCAAGTGAATTTCTACACCCAGATACAGGAAAATTTCTTCATTTTCAAGTCAGAGCTGACTGCAATACATGTCATCTAGTTTATTTAGCTGTATGCCAGGTTTGCTACAGTTTTTATATAGGTAAAACAGACCGTCGTTTTTGAGACAGAATAAGAGAACATATTTATTGTATAAATAACCCTATATGTACCAATGCTTTGGCTAAACATATTACATCACAAGACGCATCACACAATTTTAAATTTATGGCTCTAGAGGTAATCCATGAGAATGTTCGTGGAGGTGACATAGAGAATAAGGTTGAATCCACTGAGGTTAGATGGATTATCAGAATGAGAGGTAATAAAGGCAGAGGGTTGAATGATAAAATTTGTATTAAGCCCATTTTGAAGAATAGGAGGTTTAAAAAATAAAGAATAAAATCAATGGGTTGAAATAGAATAAATATTATTGGCATGAATGGTTTTATTTATATATGAATTTTATATAATAATTTATATAACATTTATATAATTTTGTATACAGGTTTTTGCATAGATGTATTTTATATTATATGCTATATATTTCTAAGCGCTGTAGTTTTAGTATGTGTATTTTTTAAGTGTGCTATATTTCTTTAATAATCTAATTGATGCTTGTTAATGTGTTGCTATCAGGAAGTAAATTTCTTTAAAAAGCAATGGTTGACACTGATTTTACTATGTCTGATGAAGCGGCAAGTTTAAGCCGTGAAAGCGCTTACATCAATAAAACTGCTTTATGATATTTTCGTGGATTTTGTGCCTTGGGTTGCTCTACCAGTATTTTAAGATAATTGTTCTGTTAGCCACGGTTGTGGCTTTATCTGGGAGTGCATTTATACCTCTGGAGAACGACTTTCATTTCTTTCCATACATATATATTGACCTACACCTATAAACCATGATATTAATTGTATGTAGATACGTTATATTGTATAGAAAAAAATGTTAACCAGTATAACAATGGAGCATAAGTAAGCTGGTAATGGACCAAAAAATATCTCTGCTGAATAAAACTATTACCCTAATAGAAGTTAAAGAAGCTTTAAAAAGGGAAAAATGGCAAAGCTCCAGTGTTAGATGGATTAAGTATGGAACTATACGGTCGCTTCTGCTAAATATTTTAGAATTATTGAGTGAAGTTTTCAGGATAATTCAGAGTGACAAAATAATTCTTCCCTCATGGAAATTTTCTATAATCTCACCTATACTTAAACAAGGAAAGGATAATAAGATTATTCCTCATATAGACCTATTTCATTAGTAAATGTAGACTATAAAATATTTACTTCCATCTTTGCTACATGATTAAGAGATATAGTAGATAAAATAATTAATAAAGATCAAAAAGGATTTATAGTTAATAGAGTAAGGTATGATAATACAAAAAGGGTAGTAACTATATTAGATTTAGCAAAAGGAATGACCAGAAAATTGCCCCTAATTACCTTAGCTATCAAGACAGCTTTTGATTCGGTAGATTGGAACTACTTGTTTAAAACTTTAGAATTCTTTGCATTTCCAGAACAATCTACAGGACTATTAAAAAAAAACTGTACAGAGACTCCAAAGCATATATTAAAAGTGGATCTTACATTTCTCAAGGAATCACTTTAAACAAAGGCAGAAAGCAAGGGTGCCCCTTGTCCCCTCTACTATTTGCCTTAGTTATTGAACCGTTAGCTAATAGTATAAGAAGCAATTAAAAATTGATGGATTCTCAATTAACAAAGATTGTCACTCTAAAATATAGCTTTTTGCAGATGATATTTTACTAACTATAGGAGATTTAAACTATTCAATGAAAGAAATAGATGAGGAAATTGAAAAGTTTCAGGAAGTATCACTGCTGAAATTTAATAATAAAACTGAAACTTTAGTGTCAAATCAATTACTAGATAGTACATTTAAAGATGAATATAAATATAATTGGGAAGGAAAAAACTAAAAGATTTAGGATTAAAAAAATCTATCATGATATGTGTAAGATTATCAATAATAATTTTGAAAAATAATTGAAGAAGTGTTACTTGTTATTTAAAAAATGGAGTACATTTTTTTAGGTTAGTACTTATTAAAATAATTTATATTACCCAAGATTTTATATATATATATATATATATATATATATATATATATATATATAGTTAATTGTTAATAGAAATTATATAACATTATGGGAATATGGTGGTTTAGTTTCCCAGTTGTAGAATCTTATTCTATTGCTGCAGATTTTAACTCTGTTATACTCTAGATAGACTCAGCTTACACTACTCAATGGAAAACCATTCAAGATCAGATCATACTAAATTCTTATAAGTTTATCAAATATGATAAATTATAAACGTAAAAATTCTTATATCCTGTTAATAAAATTTACCTAAGAAGGAAATGCATTTCAAACTTTAGACTCTGTATATATGAAATTAATTCTTAAAATAGTTAAGAAATATATTTTTAAAACTCCATTAATATCAAAATGGAAATTGTTGGGCTTTCCCACTGCACATACCTCTAGATTTAAGGAAAATCAGAACAATGTTAAAATTAATTAGTATTATGGTATGACTGCCTTGAAAAAGGAAAAGCTAAGTCAGTGGAATAGTTAATGAAAGATTATACATTGGATGAATCTATTAACCAGTTAATATCCATCAGTAAGAAATTAATTTGTAGATAATATGAGTGAAGAGGGACAAACACTATTCCCCATTATAAGACTATATAAAGTCTATCATTGAAGGCAAAGTGACCTACAAAGGAAGCATGTCTAATTTATATGTTAATTATAAATAATAATAATGTTGATGGAAAATTCTAGAACTTTTTAGACAGTAGTGGATTGAGTGACTTAACAGATGGTAAAAATAAAAACTTTGTTACTTAAATCAGTTAGCCAAACTTCTTCGTGTTTATACTGTAAAGTGTTTATTTGGAAATATATACACAGACTGTTTGTTACTCCCTATAAAATTTCTAAGTTTAGTAAAATGACTTTTTCAGTTTATTTGAGATGTAGTAAAGATGTAAATCTGACTGGGTATATATGTCTAAGGATTGTTATTTAACTAGATCAATAATACTAATGAATGTTCCACTTCCTGTATCTGTAAAAGCCAAACAACACAAAATATTTTGCAGTCTTTTGGCAGTTGCTAGAAAAGTTATTACAAAAAATTGGAAATTGATCTAAAACAAGTAAAAAAAAAAGAATATTGCTGCTACAGGACCCTATTTGTTTAGAATGGAACAAAGAATCCTAAGTTCTTGGGGGGTGGAGGTGTTATGAAAGTGATAAATGGTGGTTAGGATTGCAAGAATCTGACTGGCTGCTACCACATGCATCATCTCTGGAACCTCAGTAAAAGAACCCAAGCTGAAGAATGGTGGCCATGAGTAATTTTCCTTGCTTTCAATATAATATAATATCTGTTTACTGACTTTAATCTTGTGTAATTTATTCATCACTTAGTGCAAGGTAGATGGGGAAACAGCAGTGATTATATGGAGTAGTGCTGGGACACTGAGTGACACAAACAGAAAATGGTCTTGCTGTGAATAATAACAAAACATAATCATAGTGCACAACAATCTGATTTTCTCAGAAAAATCCTATGCAGCCGACAGTTAACTCCAGTCTAAAAACAAAATTGACAAGGTAATTTGGAGTTAAAATGTGCTTGTTAACTTACTTGCGCTTGCAGACGGGACTTGGATATAATGCAATATGATTGCTACTGCCTCAGTGAAAGATTGCATGTAAGCAGAGCAGTGCCATGAGACAGTACTCTGTGTAAATGAGTTAAAAGACTTTCAAAAAAGGACCAGGGAAAGAAAGGGTAATTTTTTTTGGCATTTTGGGGATATTAGACAAAAAAAGCTTGACTCAGTGCATCAACTTTTCCCTTTTTTCTGGTTTCTTTAATATTTTAGCTGAATAATTCCCAAGCAAATTGTCTCTGACAACAGGTATATTTAGTAACAAAGCCTTGACATCATCCAGGAAATTCTGAAATCTTACCCATTCATTCTTGCACATTACTATACCTGTAGCAGCAGCTCTAGAAACAGCATCCACTGCATTGCAAGGACACTTAATAGAATGCTTACTGATCTGTGGGTCAGAGTTTAATATGTCCAACACCATACATTTAATGTCTGAGTTAGGTAAACTACTTAAGGTTTGCTGAATATTAGCAAAGATTGATAGCAGAGAGCATGTGTGTCTGGCAAGTGACTGCTCTACCTGCCAAAGTTGAAAATGTATACAACTTTTTTTTTTCAAATCTATCAAATGCACAGGTGTCTTTGTTATTTGGTACAGGACTAAAAGCAGAAAAAGGCTTAGAAGTTTCACCTCCTTCCATAGAAATAATAGCAGGATCTGCCACATTAGTTTGGTAGAGGAATTTATAGATGTTAGGCACCATGTAAAACCTCTCAGCTTTCTTGAGAAGAAATGGTTGGGTATCTGGAGAAACAGAGAAAGAAACAAATATATTCTCTAATACTCCTAAGATGGGAAATGGCCACTACATTTGGAAATCCAGACTCAGTAACTCATAAAATCTCATCTGAGATTTTGACACCTCTTTACTCGCCTATTTGAAAAATTATTTAATTTTAGAAATTGTATCCTCAAAGGAAATTTCTTTATTGGGGGAGTCTGATGAGAGAACATCTTCAGATTCAGACTCACAAGGAGCAGAGGAGGAAAACTGTGACGTATAGTCCAGACCTTCAACATATAAT
The DNA here is from genome assembly GCF_019279795.1 of Protopterus annectens. Classification (NCBI taxonomy): domain Eukaryota; kingdom Metazoa; phylum Chordata; order Ceratodontiformes; family Protopteridae; genus Protopterus; species Protopterus annectens. The sequence continues at coordinate 341,788,213 of NC_056740.1, forward strand.
TCAGAAAAATACACATGAGAAGTCCACAAACCAAAAAAATGTAGAAAGTGAAGACTTTGGCGCCAACAAATACAATTTATTGAGCACTTTCATCCTACAACAATTGGACTTCTTCAGAATAATACAGGCATTCCCCCTCAAACTTTAAATACTTATAATAATCAGATAATAAACCAATAAACCAATTAATCAGAAAATTCACATTCCACAAATAAAAACACTAAAACATGTTTAAACACATAAAAATATAAAGTTGCAAAAAGTTATGCTAATAATTCATAAAAAACAGATGTACAAAAACTAATGTGCAGATATACTATAATAATTAAAAAAACAAAAAACAAAAAAAACTACTTCAGCTGTGATACTATTATTAAAACTCAACACTAAACTCAATTAAACCCCTAGATAAATTCTACCGCTCTTAATTTGAGGACACTTGACAAGGACGTTGCCTCGTTCAGTCCTGAGTACTGGGTGGCATTCACCCAGAACTGCTGTTTCAGCACCAGAAATTCTAAGTAATCATGAACAGGTCTGCCCCCTGTCCTAGGTTTACCTGATCAATAATAATAAACTTAAACTTATGACCACAGTTCTCCAACAGGTGCTTATACAAAGCATTCCTACTGTCTTTTTTACCAATATCACAGATGTGTTGATAAATCTGTATCCTAAGACTTAACTTTGTCTTCCCTATATAAAAGGCCAAACAGTTCCAGCACTGGGCCAAATAAACCACCCCTTTTTTCTAATTCAGAAAGACCCTTTATGTCTGAGGATGACAGTAATCTCTTTCTCTTAATCAGGACAGAAACTAGAAGAGAAGACTGGAGAGTGGGTGCCCTGTGGAAAATGGGAAGCCTTCTGCACAGAGGCAGTGGAAAAAGAGAATAAATGTTTTGCTTGTTCTGTCTTCTTTTAGGATTCTACAGCCTTAAGGTTTAAGGGCTAGAATCCAAGGACTGGACCTCCATAAGGAATCCAGAGACATCGCCTCTAAGCAAAACGTGGTGGATATCATTTGCACCCTCAGAGAGAGAACTCTTGGTTCTCCTTTCCTGGCAGGAACAGTCTGATGTATGATCTGACAGGATGTGCTTAGATTCTGGCCCTTAGTGACCTCCAGAGGTAACAACAGAGGGACCAGAAGAACAGGACTGATGGTCTGAGGCTGCAAAAGCACCTCTATGGATACATCAGACCCAGACCACAGAAAAGTATGGAGACTCAAGGATACTTTGGATGTCTCTCTCACAATTCCCTTTTTCTTCATCTGAGGAGAGGTGGGTCCTTTAAAGAGTAGTCTGTTGCCATAGTCACTCATTCTAAATTTCCAAAATACTTATTCTCAAGAAAAATCTTAAGAGAATTTAATCTACTACTTATGGTTTTAGGAGTAAATGAAATGCAAATCTGGCATGTTGTTTCCCCTAAACAAAAAACAAGGAAATATGGGTGTCCTTGTAGAGAATCTCACTACTGCAAGAACATTTATCCTTCCTGATAGATATAAGCAGTTTTTACAGAAACTCTTCCACAGAAAAAGGAAGGTTCCCTGTAAGGGATACCTTTCTATTCAACTCTGTAACTGAAGTCACCCCATGATACTTAACGTCTCTAAGCTAACAAGACTGCATAAATGTAGACTATAAGATGGTTTTGATTTGTGGCATGCCTGTACATCCTTCTTATATCAGCACATACTCTCTTACTAAGGGTGGACATATGATATGTCAGGAAGGAGCCCTAGACTTCGTAAACTGGCCAGATGTCCAATATCATTGGCAGGATACATTCCATAACTATATGAGATGTTTCCTTGGCAGGATGCATCCCATATACTTATGGCTACTGCATCAATGATCTAATGAAGAATATTAAACACTTTCCTTTTCTTATCACTTAACCCAAACTCTAATGGTAACTTCATAACAAATTTGTCTGAATAGTGGTACTGTTAGGGAAAGGAGTTTTCATAAGTTAATATCTAGAGTTAGGTTTAGGGCCAATATCAAGGTGAGGGCTATCATAAATAAGTAAGGTAATCAGAGGAACTTCACACACTGCTTATCTAGACCTAGCCAAAGCTTCTGACATAATCCCCCACTGGAGGATCATGGATAAACTTCCTGAGTTAGGCATAAACCCCTACATCATCAGACGGATAGTCAAGTGACTCACTAACAGGACACATGTTGTCCAGATAGATGAATCCACTTCTGATAAGAAATCTGTTATTAACGGTGTCCCACAAGGTTCAGTGTTGGGACACCTCCTATTTGGTATATACTGAAGGCTAATGTCGGGGGCCTCTGGCTCACCAAGTTCACCAATGATTGTAAGCTGCAAGCAATCATTGAATCCCCCAGATGATGTTGACATCTTACAAACAGGCCTATAAATGACAAAAGGCTGGTGCCAAAACCATGGTCTAAGACTAAATGCTAAAAAATGCATAATCATACCCTTCTGTAAATCTGATATCCCTGCAAATTATAATATTGATAGCACAACCCTAAAAGTAGACTCAGTGGTGAGGGACCTAGGAATACAGATAGATAGCAGCCTAAACTTTGACCACCAGGTAGCCATGCCAGTGAGGAAATCCTTTCGTGTGGCTCAAATTATAAGTAAAGGCATGGCATTAAGATCAAAGGAAGTTATAGTACCACTGTATTCGGCCCTTATTAGGCCAATAACTGAGTAAAATGCTCTCCTCTGCATGTATCTAACCAGGCACTTACACTTATTGGGTTGGCCCCAGAGGTTTCTCACTAAAAAAATGCAAAGCATAACACACATGTCCTATGCAGAGTGACTAAATGGCCTATCCCTTTACTCCATTTCATATCATTTATTGAGAGGGGACTTATGGCTGATGTAGAAGGCATCTCTGATCCAGCCCTGATGAAAATGTTACATATTCACAAGAAAAATCATATGAGGGTTACGTGTTCCATGGACCTGAACCTTATTTGTGACTCTAACAGAACTTGCTGGAGAGAGAGATTCATATTCCAAATACTACCTCATCTATGGAATAAACTTCCCATCTTCATTAAACAAAGCTCATCCTTCACCCTCTTCAAAAATAATTTGTATAAATGAATGGGGAACTGTAAATTCACTCCAGGACACAGGCAGTCTGTAAAATGGCTCAGGGCTCCAACACCCAAAGACTCACTACCCTGATACTACCCCATCCCATATGTGCAAAACTAAGATATAAGATATAATACTGCCACCGCACACTAAGAAAACTTTGGAACAAACCAACCTATCCAAAGCCAAGGTAAAGCAGCTCCACAGCAACAGCCTGTCACAAATCCAAATCTTTATTAAGTGCAAAGATTAAAAGATCGTAATATAAGTGCTTTCGTCTGAATCTGCAGACTTCATCAAACAGAAATGGTGAAAATCAAAAGAATGAATATAAATAAATAACACCCATCAATATATTAGTACACACCCACCCCTTCTAACAGCATTTAAAGTGGCCCAACACCTTTTTTCCCCTTTTATCTGCACACCAAATAAATACTATGCATGACAATTGGGTATATCCTAAAGCTAAAGGTACTGGAAAGGTGATGGTGGTGAATATTTTATATATATATATATATATATACATATATATATATATATATATATATATATATATATATATATATATATATATAGGGTTCCTATTATTTAAGCGAATGCTTAAATTTGCCAATGCTGTTTCATCGAGCATGATTACGCGAAATGGCAAAATGCCGAAAGCAAGGAACAGCGATTTTTTTTCCTAGGTAAAAAAATCACTGGGCCGTTTTCAGGACTTTGCCATTTCCTCCACTGTGGTGCGATCTCAGAGTTAGTATATTTAAGTAGGAGTGGGGGGCGAAGCCCCCCCACACTTTATTTTGTGTTTGGATTTTTTTTTTAATGGATCAGCTATTTCTTTCCCTGGGAATAAAATTGCTGATCCGTGTGATCGACATTTTTGATTTTTGGGTATTGTGGGTCAATTATATAGTGTTCGCAATTTAGTGCATCCGTTAATATAATATAGACTCTATATATACAAACATATATATATATATATATATATATATATATATATATATATATACTGAAATTTACTACTCCATGGTATTTTTTTTTATCTGAGACAAGGCTTTATAAAATATTCATAAATAATGATATTATTTATAATGTACATGTACAGATTTGTGGGTTAATGGGTTGGTGCCAGGTTTGGTGGTGCCCTTGTAGACTATGTGGGCTTGACTGGTTGCCTTGGTGGGAGTCAAATTCTGCACCTTCGGTTTTTGAGGCAGGCACCTAAACCATTACGCTATTTCTTCCATTGGGTTTATGTTTATTCTTTGAACTTTAAAAGTTAAAGACTATTTAAATATTTATTGATTGTGGTACCCATTTACATTTTTATTTTTATACTATGATTTTTATAAGAGTATAAAATATTAATTTAAGTAGTAAAGTTTTCTTGAAGTAACATGCTAAAAATGTGTTTTTAAAACAAGTATTTTAGTATTGTCATACATAGGTTCATAGGTAGGTACTAGGCTATTGGCCCTAGGGCCTATATAAGCCTAGCCAAACCGTACCCTGGCTTTTGCCACCCAAGAGAATTATTTTCCTGTGCCCCTGTCAATAAGAGCCTCAGAAGTGATCCCCGGGGTGAATTTCCTATCTCCCATCCAATCATCAAGATTTTTCTTGAAGAGTGCTAATCAGGAGCCCTGCCTGACATAGATTGGCAGTCTGTTCCAGAGTATGGGAAGTCTCTGAGATAGGAATCTATCCCTCCAGCATGTTCTGTTTATTGTGGTGACAAGATTTAGGTCTCTAGAGCATGTAGCTCGGAGGGATTTCTTTATGTGGAGCATGTCCAACAGCTCTGGGTTTGACATAGATTTGTATGTTAGGCAGAGATCGCCTCTGAGTAGGCGATGTGTGATAGAGTAAAGCTGGAGTTTTTTGAGATGGTCTGCGTAGGGCACCTGTTTGAGGCCAGTAATCCTCTTTGTGAGGTATTGCTGTGGCCTTTCCAGTTGTTGTAGATGTCTTGTGAGGTACATACCAAAAGGGGCATTGTATTCTATAATGGGTCTAATGAGTGATGAGTAGAGGGGAACAATGACCTCTTTTTTCCTGGATGAGAAACCTTTTGTGATGAGGTGTGCCACATAGAAGGATTTCCTGACTACTGTGGCGATGTGATTATCAAAGGAGAGACTACTGTCCACCTCTGTCCCAAGGTCTCTTATTACACTTTCGGTGTTAAGTAGACTACCACCTATGTGGTAGTTCATGGGTACAGAGTTTTTACCAAAAGGGATGACAATGCACTTTTTGGTATTGAGCTTGAGGTCATGGCTTTGACACCAGGCATCTGTCTCAGTGAGGCCCTTTTGTAGGATGTTCACATTGTTAGATTTGATTATGGCTCCTAGTTTGCAGTCATCTGCGAACTTTGTTAGCCAAAGACCTTCTGTGTTAACCTGTACTTCAGAGAAGTATATACCAAACAGGAGAGGATCTAGGACTGAACCCTGTGGTACTCCACTTGTCACTGGTCTGAAGTTGGATTTAGAGTCTGCTACTTTCACAGTGTGGGTTTGGTCAGTGAGCCACTTGACAACCCATCTTGTGACATAGGGATTTATACCTAGTTTAGTGAGTTTGTCTATAATTCCAGAGTGGGGGATGGTGTTGAAAGCCTTGGCGAGATCTAGATAGGCTGTGTGTACCACCTTATCCTCATCTACAGCTTTGGTGACCACTTCAAAGAAGTCTATCAGGTTTAGGAGACATGATCTGCCTTTTACAAACCTGAACTGGGTAGGGTCCAGAGTTTGGAGATTACCAATGTCATTGTTTATAAGTTCCATGATGATATGCTCCATAGCCTTGCAGACCAGGCTCATCAGGCTAATGGGGTGGTAGTTCCCGGGGTCCGTGGTGGCTCCCCTTTGTGTAGTGAGATAACCGTTGCTGTGCACCATTCAGTGGGCACAAAGCCTGAGGTGAGGCTATGATTGAAAATGGTACTTAGGTGGGGTGCCAGTTCGTTCTGTAGTTCATGTAGAACGCAGCCTGGGATGTTGTCAGGTCCCATGGATGCTGTGTTCTTGGCTTTGGAGAGTGTGTTTTTTACCTGTGCAGCCATGATTACAGGTACTTTGCATTCTTCCGGTATAGAGATGGGCCCTTAAGGGGATGAGAAAGGGGTAAAGTTAGCACTGAACTTATCTGCCAGAATGTTGGCAATATCAGTTGTTTCTGTATATTTAGTGCCATTGTGCTGTAACTCAGAGCAGATCTGAGTGTTGCCATTCAGATTCTTGACATAGCTATAGAATGCTTTGTGGTTGTCTTTAGAATCAGTGGCGATTTTGTTTTCATAACTAGCTTTGGAGGACTTTATGAGGGATCTCAGCTTCTTACTGAGGCTGACCATGGAGTTCCTCCAATCATGGGATTTTACTCTTTTTTGCAACAGTTTCTTTCTTCTGTTGTAGAGTTTGTTTATAGCAGGGGACCACCAGATTGGCTTCCTTTTTTTGGAGGATAGCATCTTGGTTCTGTTAGGGATTGCACGATCCATGCACTCATGTAAGTGCTTATAAAGTGCAACTGTATAGGATTCAGCAGTCGTATCTCTATTGCCCATCAGCGTGGGTGTTGTGAACTTTGCCACTTCTATCTTAAGAAGCGTGAAGTTGGCTTTGGAGAAATTTTTTACGGTGGTTTCCCTAATGGGGGGTGGGGCTGGGATGTGGATATCTAGGGTGATTTGCTTGTGGTCGGATCTGACCAACAAGGAATTGACCTCCGCTGTGGAACACTGGTTGCCCATGTTGGTAATGACCAGGTCTAGGATATTGCTGCCCCTGGTGGGGTTGTGGATAAGTTGATCCAAGGCACTGGAATTTATGAATTCCAGAAAACGTTGAGCAGAAGAGTTGGTACATGAGTAGTTTTCCCAGTTAATGGTGGGGTAGTTGAAATCACCCATTATTAGGGTGTTAGATTGTACCCTAATATTTTCCAGTGTATCAAGAAATGAGGAGTGGGAATTCTGGGGCATGGTGGGGGATCTGTATCAAGGTACAATTTGCATTGCGGTCTTGCCCAGAGTTAGTTGCACTTGGATAATCTCAGATGCATTATGCTGAGCAACTAGCCTGGAGGTGTGGATATCCTTAATGAATATGGACATGCCTCCACCTTTAGTGCTTCGGTCCAAGTTAGGTGGTCGAAAGGTGTGGTATGAATTATAGCCTGGTAATGCAGGGGTGCACTCTGGAGCCTTGAACCAGGTCTCTGTCACTGCAAAGATGTCAATGTTCTCCATTTTAAGGAGTGCCTCGAGTGAGTGCATTTTGAGGTTTAGACTTCTTGCATTGAGTAGCATTACCCTCAGATTTTGCTTGCTTGTACCCGTTACAGTGGTGAATTTGTCATTTGAATCTTGCCTAAAAAAGGCACTATAGGGGTGGCAAGAGCCTTAGCCAGTATCCGGAATCCCAAGGGCGACAGGTGCAGGCCATCTCTGGCAAAGCATCGTGGTTTGTCGATCATGTCATCCCAGGCAGACAGATACTGGATCCCCTTAGAATGACACCAGATGCTTAGCCAATTGTTGAAGTCAATCATTTTGTCCTTGTACTGTGGTATCATTCTGGGTGATGGCAGGATGCTACTCAGGGCTAGGGTCATACCTACCTGGGCTACAAGATCAGAAAGCTCCTCCATGTCTCTTTTCATGTAGTCCAGGGAGGTACGTCTCAGGTCATTCACACCAACATGGACAATGGCAGAGCCATATTTGTACTTGCTGTGGAGTGACCTGAGTACATGCGTTATGTGGCGGATCCTGGCACCTGACAGGCAGCTGACAGTGACTTTCTCCTTGTTTAGCCTGGTGAGTGGAACATCAGCCTGACTATACAGTCATCTATGATTAGAGTGTTAGGTACGTTGTTATGCCTTATGGGCTGTGGTTGACTGGCACACTGAATTTGTGGGCTATGTGTCATTTGGGTTGTGTTGGGAGGTGGAGGTTGCTTGTGTTTCTGCTTTGGAGGTCCCTGTTGCTTGGGTAGATTTTTTTGAGAGCCTCCACGAATGTAGGTGTGTGTTTTGTGTTTCTATGTGTGTGTTTTGATGGTGTAGGTTTTGAGGGACTATGTGATGAGTGTGGTGTGGTGCAAGTGTTTGCCTTCTCCTCTTGACTGTTGAGTCCAGTCTTGGGTGAAGAGAGCTTTGCTTCCAGTTTGGCTATATAAGTGCATCTCTCACAGGTTGTAGTGTTGCCTGGTAGGAGGAGAGGGTTGTCTGTGTACATGAGGCAATTGCTGCATTGCCCCAAGATGCCCATAATTATCAGGTAGACAGGAGAAAACACCGGGAGCTAAAAACTGTTTTTCTCTAGACAAGTGAGGAAAGTTGAGTGCTATAGTAATTTGTAGCTTATTTAGTGCTTACAATGAGTTCTGAACAAGTGCTGAGCTCAAAGAAACAGATTTAAGTGCTGTACTTACTTGGTGTGCAGATAAAAGGGAAAAAAGGTGTTGGGCCACTTTAAATATTGTTAGAAGGGGTGGGTATGTACCACTATATTGATAGGTGTTATTTAAATTCATTTGTTTGATTTTATCCATTTGTATCTGATAAAGTCTGCAGAGGCAGATGAAAGTGCTTTTATTACGATTTTTTAATCTTTGCACTTAATAAAGATTTGGATTTGTGACAAGCTGTTGCCGTGGAGATACTTGACATAATATTGTCAGTTCCTGGGTATTATTGGTTAGACTTGTAAAGGCTTTTGTGCCATTAGCTGAGTAATCACCTATGAAACTATGAACCTATATATACACCCACATCCAATACACATCTATCAATCTGTCTATGAATATATAGTGGGTGTGTATGTGTGTATCAGTGTTCCACCAGAACAATGCACGCAAACATCCTTTACATAACTCAATCAAAATCACCAATTATACCCTCAGATTCAGGCACTAATCTTTTGCTTTCAGTGTGCATAGAAACTTAAACTTTATCATTCTCTATGCAGCCTCTCAACATTCAACTCTGCTTTGAATACACATCTAAAATCATTGTGGTTCTTCATGAAATGCCTTATCTAATTATTCAGTATTTATCTTCCTCTCACTCTCAAGTATATTTAATTCTCCTAATGAATTGGAAATCCCATGCTAATTAACAAATTCTACTCACCTTGGCTTTAAAGTGGTGATGCTCTCAGACCAACTAATCTGTTACCTATTACTGAAACTGTATACACTTTTTTTTTCCATTTGAGCAATATCACTATAATATAATTACTTTTATTTTGTTTTAAGTTTCACCATCTTACTTCTCAGCCTTTTTAAGAAACTTCACCTTAGTCTAAAGAAAACTGATATAGCTCTTCTATTGCATGTAACCATTAGCTTAAGTAATGCTGAACACAATGCTTAATTTACCCTATTTCAGTCATTTTCTGAATGTTACATTTTGAATGTTTATGTAACTAGACTGTGGATGAAAAAGGATCACTCTCTCTCGGCCCAATCCACTTACTTGCATAAACAAACAAACAAATGTTTAAGTAAACTTCTACCACAAAATGAGAATGGGCAGTGGTGAAGGCTATTAAGATGTTGGTGTGTATAACATAGAGATAATATTCCAGAGGTGTTGATGTCATCCTCCATTTGCAAAAGGCACTATTATGTTTCAAACCTGGATTACTTTGTACAGTTTTGGAAGTCATATGGACTAACAGATATCAGACACAAGAAGAAAATGCTCAATACAAAGCTGCAAATAATGGTGAAGGGACTCAAGGGGTTACATTATAGGGAGAGGTGTAGAAATGGTGTATTAGACAGAGGCACAGTAAACTAAACCTTAAAAAGGGCACAGTATACTCAAATCAAGGGGTGGCGTAAGCCATACAGAATCGGGCTAGGCTTATAATTGCCCCAGGGCAGATAGCCTAGTATGAACCTATGAACCCATATGCATCATAATAAGGGAAGGAGGAGATAAAGATGGTATATGATTTGGATGCATCACATTGTCTGGAAACAAGTATGAGGTACTGAGGTGCAGAAACAGAAAACAATGGAAATGAGTCATGTGGTAGATACAAGGGGAATGTCTCATTATATGAGATAAAGTATTACTTCACTGAGAGGGTGGAAAGACATTGGAATGAATCATGTGAGGGATTGGTACAATTTAAGCCATTAGGGTTCAGATCCTTTTGGGATACAGCAAGAAACTGACAGGAAAAAGGGAGTGTCAGCTGCATGGAGGCTACCTGAAACACTTGGAAGGACTTGATATATGAAGGGTCTTCCTTCTTCATCTTCTTAGAGATGCATGCTCATAAGTATCTGAAGATGCCACCTAGGGTGCAGGAGATATGACTTAGCCATAGCTTTAATGTACCCAGGTAATACAGACTACTAACCCATGGAATAAAGCAACTGACAAATTGTGAGAATGTAAAAAAAATCAGTGATGTACTCATTAAAACGTTACACCTGCATTGTCCATTTTCATTCTTAGTCAACTGATGGGTCTCAAATGCAACTTGGATCTGACTTGGCTATTTCTACCAGATCCTCGGATCCAAACTCTTGAGCTCCTCCCTTTAGCCATAATGTCCCTCCCACCTAACATAACTCATATCAAGTTTGCTGCCCATAGGAGACAATGTTTAATACCTTAAGAACAGGCAAAGAATCTTTGAACTCACTCCATTAATAATTTGAGTAATTATATTTTTAGTTATCTGCATATAATCAGTTGAATGTAAGACATTTATCATAGTACTCATATAGTAAGAAGTGTCCAACACAACAATGCCACCTCTTTTGTCAGCAGGTTTTATAACTATTTCATTATTCATATTTAAGAAGAGTATTGCTTGATGCTGTTCTTTGCTCAAATTATGAAATAAGACATTATAATTTATGTTATACAATGTATATATTTCATTCCCAACAACCTTCTCAAAGACTGAAACAATATTATTACTAATGGGTATAAAAGAGGAGAATAAGTGGATTATCCACTTTTGGGCACAGCACCAACCAGGATTAAATGAAGTTTTTAGCATCAAACCAGTGTTAAAAGAATTATACACTGGAATTAGATGACTGTTTTTTAAGATGTTTTAATTGCTTTAAAATCATGTGTTTTATTAGCTATATAAGGAAGTGTTTTTCATTTTATAAGATGTCTTGCCTGAAGAAACATTTTTATGCAATAGTTTTTACTTGTGATTATTAAACTCTACAATTTTATTACACTCTGTGGCTCCGGATTACTTTGTTTTTGTATTTTCACTTGTTTGGTACATCCAGGCTTATAACCAAGCATACTATGTATTCAAATAGACATCCTGAGAAAATCTGGACACTTGAGGAGTATGGCTGACAGGTAATGGTGGTTAAGCATAGAGAAGACCAGAGGGAAAAGGACTAGAAAATCTCTCAGTGACTCCCCCATTGGAGGGGCCAGGGCAAAGAATCTGTTGCACTTGTTGTTGAGGGGAGAAGCAAAAAGGTTGCAGCATGGCTGGCGCAATAGATGGAAAATTCTCTCCTCCACTTTGACGTTGAGAGGTCACTCATGGGGCATCAGAATACACTGGATTAGTTTGTCCGTAATTATGTTGGCTTTCCCTGGTATGTGCATTGCTATCAGAAAGTGGCCAGAAGAGATCACCCACTGCCACACTCTCATTACTTCCTGACATAGTGCATAAGATTTGTTTCTTCCCTCTTAACTGATGTACCAGAGTTCAGCAATATCGTCCATATCAATAGATATTGTTCCAGAGGGGATAGTATCTGGAAAGGCTTGCAGTGCTAGGAGGACTGGTGCCTTGGCCTGTTCTGGAGACCACATACCTTGGACTGTCCTTCCCAAGTTGTGCTCCCTCACTCCAGTTGGGAAACATCTGTGGTCACTGTGGCCATGGACAGGGGAGGAACAAATGAATGGCCTTCGGAAACTTCACCTGAGTGAAGCCACCGAAGAAGATATCTTTTGCAAGCTTGTGTGATCTTGACTGGGGTGGTTAAAGGCTGCTGAATAATGGACCACTATACTGAAAGAGTCCACTGCAGAATTCACATGTGAAACCTGGCTAAAGGGGCTAGAGTGATAGCTGCTGCCTTGGATCCTAAAGCTTGTAAGATTAGTCATGCTGGAAGAGCAGAATGCAACATTACTCTCTTGACCTGTGATCTGACAGGCTGGATCTGAGCTGGAGGGAGACAGACTATCTGATTGACCGTATCTAGACAAGCACCTATGAACTCCAGACTCTGCACAGGTGTGAGTTGTGATTTGCTGTAATTAACTGCAGTGCCTAGTTGGAAACACAACTGCATAACATCCAATCGTCCTTGAATGGACTGAATTGTGACCATCCAGAATCTTGAATATCACATGAACTGGTTTAGTTTAATGAGATCTAGGATGGGTTTCAAATCCCCTGGTCCCTTGTCTTTTTTGGCACTATAAAGAATTGTGAGTAGGTCCTGGATCCTCTCTGGTCTGCAGGGACCTTCAGGATGACATTTTTCCAGCAACCTTTCAATTTCCAAGGCTGCTGCTTCCCTCTGATTGGATGAAACATTGGGGATTCTCTTTATTCTTGTAGTGGGAACTTGGGAAAATGGTGTGATGTAACCTCTGGACATAATTGTCTGCAACCTTGAATCTTTTTTTATGAATAGCCAGGCTCTTTGGTGCAGAGACAAACATCCTTTGACTACCTTCAGAGGGCAACAGTCGGGCTGCCTTTCAGGAACGGTGGTAGGGTTTGTCTGAGAAGGAATCTTGTAAACCCTGGTTCTGTGGGCCACCTCTGTTGTGAAGGTGGAGTCTTCCATTAGAGTTCTCCCCTCTGTCCCAGGGAGAACTATCTCCTCATGAGTCTTGAAAAGGACCCTGGGATTTATGGAACCACATCCTTCTACCTCCCTGTTGATTCCAGGAAAAGCGTCTTTGAGATGCAGAAAAATAATCCCTACAGCAGACAGTCTTTCCTTCTTGCTCACATCTGGAGACCGTGTCTTCGTGTCTTTAACTTTAGGGTTAAATAAGGAAGATCTATCCAATGCAGCATTGATGAATGAAGACTTGAAGGGCTCCACAAAGTCATATAGATGCATCCAAGCATGCCTTCTAATTGTTATACCTGAACCCGCCACCTGTGAGGTACCTTCCACCACATGGGAGATCAGCTTCATGGACACGTTAGATATAGACTGAAGGGCCAGTTGTGAAGAGACTTTATTTTGGTCCTCAGCAGACATAGACCCAGAAAGAGATTTGGAGAGTTCTTTAGTCAAATCTCTTTGCAATCTTGTAAAATGTGCCAAATAATTCAATGACCACAGAGCAAAGGTCACTGAAATATAGACATGCTTAATGAATCTGTTCAAGGTCTTGGACTCCCTGTTGGGGGGATGGACAGAAGAACACTGTTCAGCAAGCTCTTTTTTCATGGCTGCTGTCAGAATTATGGCACAAACTGGGACCCCCTTGCTCCAGTGTATCCTGTCTATGGGAGGGGCTAGAATTTTATCTGGATACTCAGGGTGTGGGGCCCACAGTATCTGGTTCCTTCCACATCTCTCAAAAAATGAGGTCTATAAGTTCATCAGCTGAAGGAGTACCCGAGAGTTGAGCTAGACCCAAAAGCCTTCAGGAATGCTGACTCCTCTTGCTAAGGGGTGTCAGAAGACCAACCACCTTTTTTGTTTTAAGAGCTCAAGAATGTCTCCAAGTGAGACATCTTTAAGTAGAGATTTGGGGGACCCTTCCCCTTCATCGAAATCGGTGTCTTCCTTGAGAGGTTCCTGAGGGGAATCTATGATTCCCCTTTTACATGTTCTCTTCCAAGGGACCTCATCAGTGACATGGTCTGATGTGGTATCAGAAGTGTTCAGGGAGTCCTAAGGGACTTACTGGAGACTTGGATGATTTGGCTGTCCCAGTGGAATGGAAGAATGAGGCCCAGAGCAAAGAGCCAAAGCAGGTAGATTGATCTGATTCAAGGGGGTAGGGATGTCCTTTCTCTAAGTAAAGAGAAAGCCCTCTCCACAATCTCAAAGGCAGAGTGCTTAGGAAAGACCAAGGCCAATGGTAAAAGACCCAACATTTCCAAAACAGCTGGCCTTTGAAAACTTGCAAGCACCCCACCTAATGTTGGAGTCAGATCCAAGCTGTCCAAAGCTGAAGCTCTGAGGGGCAGGGATGGCTCCAATAATTCTGGAGCCAACTCTGGTTCCCCTGATCTAGTGCTGATGCTTTGGCTCTGAGAGTCCTCCAGCTCTGAAAGACTTGGAGCTGTATGGCTCAGGGAAGTGACCGAAGTCAAAGAACAAATTGTCTTCAGATCCAGTGAGGACACCCCCAGGGATCTTGGATTTAAAGACTCTGAAACAGCAGGTCAGATCAGAGAAGAAGTAGAAGAAACTAAAGGGGAACTAGCGGTGGGCAAACATACGGATCTGATGGGAGATGGAGATGGGATTTCCCCATCTGGATCTGAGCTCTGAGGAACTTCCTCATCATTTTATCCTCTTCAGCCTCAGACAAACTGTTGGAAGACCTGAGAGAAGAAGTAGTGAATGGTGGTCCAGAGTGCTTGTAAGCAGATTCCTGCAAGAAGGAAGAATGAATCTGACAAGTTATTGGATCTGGTAAAGTAAGAGGTGACTGGATCTGAGGCGAATTAGATTTCAAAGCAGAGGGATCTGAAGTGATCAGATCTGACTTTTATGATACTTTTGGAGATGGCTCTGAGGCAGAAGCCAAAGACGTTGTAAGATCCAGACATCTCTTTCTAGAGTCTTTGTCCTTGAGAGCCAAGATGGGCTTCCCTTTGTCAGTTTTCTTTCAGGGAGTTTGAGCCCCCAGCTGAAACACAGGAGGAAGAAGAAGGGAGAAGATCCTTCAAAAAAAAGCTTATTTCATCTGTGAGTGCCCTGGAGTTGAAGCAAGTACATACGGAGCAACATGCATCTAAATGGGCAGTGCCCAAGCAGTATATGCATTCTCTATAGGCATCCAAATTAGCTATTTTGTACCCAAATTTCTTGAACCAGTTGGTTTATCAGCCATCCTGTTGTACCTAAAGAAAGAAAACAAAAGACCACAGAAAAATATCAAACAACTATAAAGAAGTACTTTTTTAAGGAGGACAGAAAAACAGCCACCAACAATGGTAACCAAGAACTACCTTATATGGGGTAGAAAAAGGACAGAAAGAGGACAGCAAAGTAACACCCATGTTACTAAACAGAAATACCTAGTTCTTGGAAAAAAATGCAAAGGGCGACTGCAAAAGAAATTAAGGAAGGAAGGCAACAGAAATCAGTCAATAGACTATCAACGAAGAATAGAATTTTTAAAGGAACTCACTGTTTAACCAAACAAAGTCATTAATAGCTTGAGAGTGAGGGGATCCACATCTGTAGCAATATGGAGGCAAATGAGATCTGAGGCATGTTAGGTGTGCAGAGAATTATAGGTAAAGGGAGGAGCTCGAGTCTTTGCATCTGAGGATCTGGTAGAAGCAGAGAAGTTGGATCCGGGACCCATCAGTTGAAGAATGAATGAAAAGGACAACATTAGATTTCAGAGTTAATAAGCACTACTAACGAATATAGGGCTGCCTCAACTCACTACTTTGCCAAGCATGCCTTAAAGTTATAACAGTTTGGTGGAAAAAACAGCTGTAGTCAGAAGCAGCCAAATGAGTTCTATGCTGCTCATACAGTGAAATAACAGAAGTTGTGTGGTTGATTTAACAGGAAAAGATCTCTACTACGTTGTTGAAAAACCACTTCAGCAAACACCTGTTTGCCTACCACTAAACAGCAAAGTCTAACTCCGACGAACATCCATTTCAGCGAATTTCTCCATAGGGGAAAAAACGCTTGCCCATCATCAGGAATTTGCCCTTTTCCCCACTGTAGTGTGATCTTGGTATTGGTATATTTAGATGGGTGGGGTGTGGGGGGCAAAGCCCCCCACTTTGAAGGGTTTGAAAGTTTGTCTGTTTTTTGGATGCTGAAATGGCCATTCACACAGGTTGGATTTCATTGTTTAATGGTCGGCAAACAGGCGTTCGTTGAAGAGGTTTTTCGATAACACAATACAGATCCTCAGGATCACATCCTTCCCTTGACTTATCACTGCTGTCACCCTAGATTAAAAGTGGATTACCCATATTTAGCAATACTACAGTTACAACAAAGAATCAAGCAGAAAAAAGGAATTTCAAAAGAATGACAAGTTTTGCACTTAAAATCACTTCCCTGCAAATTAACAACAGATTTCAAATATTGTACTATTCATTTAATTTAGAAACTATTATTATATATAGTGCTCACCTGAAATGAAAATCCTAGCAGGTCAATAGGAATGGTGTATTTTCGTGCATAATTCTGCATTGCTCCAGTCAAAAACGCTTGTGTGAAGAAGAACCCAGACAACCAGAAAACTGTAGGCTTACCCACATTATACCAGTCCTGTTAGGAGAAATGAAAAGGAATAAAAAAATGTTGAAAATCTTGGCATTATATAGTGTTTGCCATTCTTGGGTCCTTCCTTTTACTATGTTATTACAGAAAAAACTAATTTGAAAATGCTGTACAAACATTAATTATTATGTGAACATCTGTCACAAGTAATAGGGGAAGAAAACAAGCACGGGTCACCATGAAAACAGGATGAGACACTAACAGCAATGGTGAAAACAAGTATATGGGTATATCTTATGAATAAGAAATGTTTAAATATCCTTAGGTGTTTAGAGAGAGAGGCATTCCCCTGAGGTTATAATTTGTCTGTAAAAGTAATTGGTGAGACACTATCATGGGTATAGTCTACAGCTGTAGCAGCAGTCCTATCTCTGCAAGAACATCAGCAGACTGAAAACTGGTCAGAAAAGGTTACTGCAACTTAACAAGCAAATTCAACAAAATAACCACAAGGGGAGACATGCTAGATAGCTGAAGGGGGAAAATGGGTTCAGACACATAGCCAGTATGACATTTCCCTGTGGTACATTTGGTTGGGATCGCATGGCTGAAATGACATTCAGCTGCAGAGAAATAAGGCTGATGTGAATTCCCTGTGGGCAAACAGAAGAATGCAATGTCA
This sequence comes from Protopterus annectens, assembly GCF_019279795.1. Classification (NCBI taxonomy): domain Eukaryota; kingdom Metazoa; phylum Chordata; order Ceratodontiformes; family Protopteridae; genus Protopterus; species Protopterus annectens. Next base: position 341,805,436 of record NC_056740.1, read on the forward strand.
TGCCCACAACTTCAACAACCAAATGCACAGGGGAGAAATAATGTCCATGGTCCACAAGGCAACATAAGATAACAGGCAGTATGGCAGGCATCAACAGCAGGCTATCCAATGGGCATGTCAGTGGCAGTAAAAATGCAGTGCACAATTGGCAACACCTTTATAAGTGGGGCATGTGAACTACTACTCCTTTCACAGTGTCTCGAGAGCATTACCTAAAATGCATACTGGAGCTTAAATGTGACTACACTAACATGCGGGACATTCTCCATGCTATAGCACACCTCTGCATGTTGTAGTTACATAAGCATGTACTGTACACTGAGCACACATCTAGTTATTCTGCCCCCATGCACTTGGTTATTAAAGCTATGGGAAAGGCACTGCATTATTCTGTTTGCCCACAGGGAATTCACAAAAAGACATATTTCTCTGCAGCTAAATGTCACTTAAGCCATGTGTCCCCAACCAAATGTACCATAGGGAAATGTCTCGCTGCCTAGGTGCCTGAACGCTTGGGGTCCATATAATTATCATCCCACCAATTTAGCATGCATAGCCGCGGTGGTGGTGCTGCGGTAGCATTGTCGCCTCACAATAAGATGCTGTCCGGTTCGATTTTCAGCTAGAGCGTCTTCTGCATGGCGACATGCGTGAATGGGCGTACCTTCGTTGAAGGTTGTGCATCAGGCCTGGCAAGTCGGTACGTAAAAATCAACTGCCAATCATTAGCGGACCGGAGTTCCGCTGTGGCGACCCCTAACCAGGAAAAGCCGAAAGACACAAACAAACTCTATAAAGTAATGGAATGGATGATCATGGCTCCATAACAGACAGAACTGGGAAATGTCTTAACATTGATCATGATCAGTATGGATTTATGAAGACAAGGTTCAGTTTTCTAAACTTAGCAGAATTCTTTGAGCAAGCAACTGCTGCCACAGATGAATGTCTGACATTACACACAGACCACTTCTAGAACTATACAAAAGCATTTGACATTATCTCACATGCAGGCATACTGGATAAATGAAAATGCAGGTAACTGGATAAACTAAAACATTTAAAAATTAACCATTATATAAATATTTCTTCATTGTTTAATCACTCATTCACTTTCTGATACATGTTTTATCTTATTCAGCATTGTGGAAGAGCATCAGCCAATCCCAGCACTGAAGGTGTAAGACAGAAAAATGTAAGATATGTGGTTACCATAGCAATAGATCATCATGACCTGCACCCATCCAATTCACCCTTAGGACTGATTACCCACAAGTAGCAGTTGTTATGTACCTTTAAAATTCATCCAGGCTCTACAAATCCTCCCCTAACTCCCTAATGCACCACACTTCCCAATCTTACCAGATCTAGTTTGCAGCTATAGTATCATCCTTCCAGTTCTCTCTGCAGAAAATGATGCTGTAAGAGGAAAGAAGGAAGGTGGAAGGCATTGTTGAAGTAGATGGACACAGATTATAAAGATGTAAAGTTATGGTAAGTATATGACTTCATATCTTACATGATTTACAGCATCCACTTCAACTTCAGGCCTGAGTGCCCAGCTACAACCTCTGGAATGGTTTCAAGGCAGCAGGCCATGGAGTATGATGACTACATTCAACTCACAGCATCGAGTAAAAGTGTGCAGTGAAGCCAGCATCTCAGCCCCACGGGTATCATCAACCAAGGAAATCCTGAGAAATTTTCTGAGATGTAGCTATAGGTATAACACAGTGTTCTACAGGTTTGCTTGGTAAAGTTTTTTTTGCATTTTGCATAACAAAATCTAATGCTGTTTGATAGACATATGGACAAGGTGACTTTATGTAATTTCTGGCGCAATTTGCTTGCAGCAAAAGAATCAAACAATTGGTCATCCTTTCTTACATTCTTTGCTCTGTCGCGATAAAACTGGAACTGATGAAAAACAGCTAGGCAATGAAGCAAATACCCTCCCCTCCCCTATTGGAATACTGAAGAAAGAAAATCGGGAGAGTGATTGGTTGATTAAGTTTAATCTCCACTGCTATCTTAGGCAAAAAAAAAACTAGATTTATGTATAAAGAAACCCTATCTTTGTGTGATACAATGAAAGGAGGTTTAGAAGACAATACATGGATCTCACAAATCCTCCTAGTTAAAGTTACTACCAGCAGAAGAAGAATATTCCATGACAAAAACGTAAGATCAACTGTAGCTGTTAGTTTGAATGGAGGTGAAGTCAACTTTTCCAGCAAGAAGTTCAACTCCCATGGACAGGGAAGGTTACTTCGGGTAGGCATGATCAGGAAGATCACATTAAAAATGCCTTGTACACTTTAAATGAAATTAAGGAAACAAAGTTCATATTTTAATGGAAGTTACAAGAAATGGCTACTAGATGAACTCTGACAGCAGAGAAGCTGGATCCTTTATCACAAATGTCAGCTAAAAACTATAAGACAGTTAGAACCAGAGCAGAATATGAGTTAAGGCCATGGTCTGCTGCCCATACAGAAAACTTAATCCACTTACTCTTACATGTCCTCCTAATAGAGTGGAGGGCTTCTGCATGCTGTAAGGATTTGGGCCATTTTTGAAGAGATAATGGGTCCCTAATCATTACAGTTTAATCTGAGGGACTTCATTTGTGGGTTAAGCTTGCTGGTCAGATAGATAGGAGGCCTTTTCTAGGTCTAAGAAGATGAGTCTTGTTTAATGGGTGAGGCCATAGTACAGGGATCCAGACTTGTCTGGATCAAAATAGTTTTATGATGATGACCTTGGCCTTGTGCATCTCTCTCTTCTGCATAAATTTCTTTATGAGTGTAAGGAAGGGAAGGTACAAAAAGGACCCAGAGGCCACTTCTGGACTGTAACATGGCAGGGTGACTCTGTGCAAGAGGACTAGGGAAAAATAGGTTTGTATTTGACATTGGTCATGGAATGCAAAAAAGCTGCATCAAAGCCCTCAGCGACGGTAGAAATGGAGCTAACCACTGACTGACTGAGGGGTCACTTATGAAACATCAGTAAATATCAAATCAGCTTGTCTACTAAAGGATTGGTCTATCCAGGAATATGTATTGCAGTGAGAAAGTGATGTGCTGACATGGCCCATTCCCATAACCTCACAGCTTCCTGACAGAGGGGTGTAAGAATGAGTTCAGTACTGTTGTTGATGTAAAAAAACACTGTCATGTTGTCTGAGTGGAGAGGAAGTCCTACCCTCATCTCCAAGCCACTATGTATAAAGAGGGCATATGTATCTGTGGTGACAGCCATGCTGGAGGAGGATAGGGGAGGAGAAATGAACAACCCTGTAAGAGCTTGTTCTGTTTCAGGCACAACAGGGGATATTGATGGCAAATCTTCAACAATCAAACTAGAAGATACATTGGATTTCAGCTTTGATTTCGCCGGACCAGGAATCTACTGAAGCACTCTCATTCTGTACCTTGAAAAAGGAGCCACAAGGATTGTTTCTTCCATTAGACCAAATGCCTTGAGATGTAATGCAGCTATGTGACAAGATGGCAGCGACTGACTGCCTAGTGAAGTATATCTAAACTGCTTTTTATCTACTTTGTCTAACTGCTTTGTCTTAGTTTACAGTCTGATTTCATGAAAACTGGAGATGATTTTATAGCTTTTGATTTTACTCTCCTGGATTCTACTGATCACCTGGACTGTTTTAAGCAAAAGTAGTACTTCTAGTGTCCGGACCATTTAATCTCATGGTTGAAAGCTTTGTGCTTTCTTTCTTAGCATGTGGCATACTACATTAATTTGTGATCACAGCTGGACTGATTGGTTTTGGCCCACAAGGACTGACACTTTAAGCCATGGACCTGTCTCTATAATTCAGTGAATTATCAGTGTTTTTGTGTTTGTACATAAACACTATGGCAGATCTTTATAAAGTAAGCTATAACTAGAAAGCTGGATAAGTAATCAGTCTGTAGATATACATTACACTGTTTACACCTGGGTCTATCCCACTCTTCATTACCTGACCACATTTTGTGCCACTTTTGAGCACAGTAGGTTAGCGAAGCTGTCCTCTTTGTTGAGTTGCAATCTACAGTTAACTAATTCTCTGATTTCTTTGCCATTCCTCAGATGAACTCCAAAATGTTTATCAAACATCACCTTTGGCTTCTACATGAGCCTTAGCTCATGTCAGGGTTTGAGAGGAATTTTGCCTATGCCAATATCAGCATTGTGATCTTGTTACTGAAGTGTTAACCTGCCTTTTATGCAATTAAGACTGTTTGCTCTAGCATTTGCTACAGTACTTTTGTAGGGTTTACTTGTTACTCAAGTTTGTCCCTGTGACTGGTTTAACCTGCCAGTGCAATCAAGACAGCTTTGTTACGGCACTTCAGTTTGTTCACTTGTTACTTGAAGTTGTTCATGTGAATAGTTTAATCTGTGAGTTGCTTTTGGTGAAATTTTGTTCATATAATTTATTGTCTAGAGGGTCTATTAGTTTGGATTTTACTACTTTTAAATTTTGTTTTAAATTGTGACTTTGTACATTAATCTGATAATATGGTTATTACAACTATTTCTGGATTTTTGTGTTGCGGCAGATCTTTACTGACCATGATGCGGCCTTTTGTCTCGCACTGTGTACCTCTGCCAGTGTTCCGCCCATGTGGATATTTGCATATACTACATAAACCTTGAGGACGCTGCTGTAGGCTAGCCATTGGGGCAATTCCATGTGAATTTCTGTGGTGGGTCTTTTGCACCACTATTACTTCTTTCGAGCAAACCAAAACTCTTTTCTCCATACTTAGGGTTCCATTTTTGTGTTATTCTCTTAGGGTATTATATACCAATGCAAGGCAATTTGTGACAAACTGGGATTATTTCCGATCTTTTGCAAGAAACTGACCTTGCATTTTTCCACAAAATATGGCTGATGACAACTTTGTCCTTAGTTGGCATGTCATTCCACCAGGCTTCTTGGTCATACAGTGCTCTAGAAGTGGTAGGGCTGGTGGTGGGGTTACTGTTTTGTGGTGGCCACCTTGTTGCAGGAGCAACCTTTAGGCTTTTTCACATCTATCCTCCAGATAGTTGTGTGAGGTCATTCCTACAAGAGTTCACTAACTTCCTTATTGACTTTGTTGTTAGTCACAAACAACTAGTTGTGATTCGTGAGTTTAACCTCTGGATCAAAGATGAGAGAGTAACTCCTCTCAAAGAATTTGGTTGTATTATGAAATGCTTTGTTTTTGCAGTGGTCATTACCTTTGCAACACATAGATTAGGCCATACATTGGATCACAGGATCACAGAAAATGACTAGGCTATTGACCCAGAGGTAATTTTAAGCCTAGCTGTTTCAACCCAATGTAATACTACAGAGGTACTAATCAATACCCAAGACTGCATTTAGTGATGACTGCCCATGTCCAAGAGGGTTGTGGGCTCTATCCCCAGTAAGAATTTACAGTGCACCATCCACTCAACCAGGTTCATCTTGAACAGTGTCATAGAGGTGCTCTGTTTCACATGAATCGGTAGCCTGTTTCAAAGATGTGGCAGTCGCTGGGATATAAATCTGTCCTTCCAGTATGTCTTATTTAAGCTGCAGGACATATTCCAGTCTCTGGAACAGGTGGCCCTAGACCCATTTGATTTACGGATATGCAGTAAGTTCATTAGGTTTGGGTCTTGGGTTGCTCTGTTGGCCAGGCATATGTCTCCCCTAAGAAGTCTCTATGATCCAGAGTATAGTGACAGGGATTTTAGATGGCTCATGTAAGGAACGTGCAAGGCCCTTGATGGTCTTTGTTAGAAACTTCTGCGGTCTCTCTAATTGCTGTAGGTGCTTAGTATGGTGCATACCGAATGGGGAGTTATATTCAATTATAGGCCGGATAAGTGCTGAGTTTAGGGGGGTTACATTTTTGTTTGCTCTCAAGGCAATGCCTTTACTAATCAAGTGAGCTATCTAGAAAGCTTTCCTTACAATGGTAGACACGTGGTGGCTGAAGTTAAGGTCGCAATCAACCTATGATCCCAGGTCCCTTACCAATTCATGGGTACTTAGGGTATTGCTATTGATTTGATAGTGAGAAGGGACATTGTTTGTGCTGAAGGGAATGATGATGCATTTCTTTACATTCAGTTTGAGACCATGACTAATACACCAGTCATTGGTCTATGTGAGACCATCCTGGAGTATACTGACATCATTTGAGGATTCAATGATTGCACCTAGTTTGCAGTTGTCTGCAAACTTGGTCAGCCACAACCCTTTAGTTTTAACCTGAACTTCTGAGAAGTATATACCAAACAGTAAGGGGCCCAGCACTGACCCCTGTGGCACTCCACTGGTAACAGGTCTGCTGGTTGATGAGGTGTCCACTTTGATCGTATGTGTCCGGTTTGTGAGCCAGGTGGCAACCCATATTACAATGAATGGGTTTTCATTCAGTTTGGTACAAGGAATAGTCAGTTTAACAGTAAATCCTAACACTGATGTTTTATTCTCCCTAACCTGCTTCATCCCAGTTAGAATGTTTGAAATAATATATCCTTCTTCCCTATATAGGCTTATACAGGACCCGTACCTGCATTCTATGGAGTAGGTGCACAAGTCTGTCATAGTTTATTCTATTTTTGAACAAATAGCTCCATAGAGAAGGTGTGACTGTGACAGGCTATAAACAAAACTATAAGTTTTGATTAACAAGGAGGCTCCTAAATAGCTTGAAATATGACCTGTCAGGCCCACTAGAATCTCTATTCAACCACAGCTTCCAGACAGACTTCATCCCTAGGGAATGGAGAACTGACAATGGTCATCCTTTTACACAAAGGTGGACTATCACCAGACCCAGGGAACTACATACCCATAAGTATGACTAATCTTATATGCAAGGCAATGGAAAGAATTATCATAGACCTGATAAACAAAGACATAGGAACTCTTCAAACACTGGACCCATCTCATTTGAGTTTCATCAAGGGCAGGTCATGCCTACTAAAGTTGGTGGACTTCTTTCAGAAGGTCACTAGAGCCATGGATGAGAGTAAAATGGTACATACTGTCTACTTTGACCTGGCAAAGACATTTGACATAATACCTCATAATACCTCACACAGGTATTATAGTCAAACTCACAAATTTAGGCATAAATCCCTATGTCATCTGATGGATAGCCAGACAGGACATATGAAGTTAGGGTGGGGGAATCCACCTCTACTTGTTACTAATGGTATCCCACAGGGCTCGGTACTGGGACCTCTCTTGTTTAGATTATACTTCTCTGAAGTCAAGGCAAATGTAGAGGGCCTTTGGATGACCAGATCTGTTGATGACTGCAAGTTGGGTGCAATCAATGAATCCGCCAAAAATGAAGTTATCCTCCAGGAGGGTCTGACACAGACAAATAACTGGTGCAAGAACCATGGCCTAAAATTCAATGCAAAAAATGCATAATTATACACTTTGGGTAGATGACCACCATAGTAAATTACAACATTGATGATAACACTCCCCTAACAGCAGACTCAGTGGTAAGGAACTTGAGAACTCAACTTGACAGTAACCTGAACTTTGAATACCACGTGTTTGTGGTGGTGAGAAAATCCTTCTACATGGCCCAAAGTATAAGTAAGGGCATGGCATCCAGATCTAAGGAGATCATAGTCCCACTATACTCAGCCCTTATTATACCAAAAATCAAGTGCAATGCACTCTTCGACCTGTACCTGACCGGGCATTTACAACAGCTAGAGCAGGCATAGAAGTTGCTCACTAAAAGAATACAGGGTATAAATAATATGGGCTATGTGGACCACCTCAAAGCACTGTCCCTGTACTGGGTCTCCTACAGACCACCGAGGGGTGATCTATGCCTAATTTACAAGGCATTCTTTGATCCAGCCCTGATGGATCTGCTACACATTTGCAAAACAAACAGCACTAGAATTACCCAATCTAAGGATCTAAACCTCATCAGTGACATAAACAAAATATGTTGGAGGGACAGGTATGTGCCTTAGAGGCTATCCCTTCTCTGGAACAGACTTCCCATTCATGAGCTCTTCCCTAAGCCTATTCAAATGCAACTTGGACCAAAGGATGGGACATTGCAAATTCACCCCTTGCTTGTCGTATGTGGTCCTTATGGACAGGGGCAGCTTGTAGATTCACTAAGAAACAGACATGTACCAAAGTCATTCTAGCCCTTGGGAAATGATAACTTGGAAAATTGGGCATGAATGGCTAGGCTTATAAAGGCTCTAGGGTTGTTAGCCTAGTAACCTCTTACGATCCTATGATCTTATGAAGTATGTAAAGTTCTCCAGAGATATGGAAGGACAGTAGGGACAGCTTTATGGTTATTATGATCACTCCTCAAAGATCTACTGTTATGATAAGTACAGTACCTAAATCTATTTTTTTCTTCTTTTGAGAGGGTACGCTATCGGTAGATCACAATATCACACACGTGTTAATAGCCGCTCAGGGCTTGCAAGACTGCCCATTCCACTCAGTATCTAAAGTCATCGGTTTCCCTGTCCTTCTGCATCATTCTTTCTTCCACTAGGAGGACTTGCGAGCCTGAAAAAAAAAATTCAGTGTGGACACTATATACAGTGACACATTTGGGTGCCACTAGGCTTACAAGATTTCCATTTCTACTCAGTATCAAGTCTTCGATTTCCCTGTCTTTCTGAGTCATTCTGTATAAATTTATCTTGCCTTCTCTAGGAGGATTTGCAACCTGAAAAAAAATATTTTTCCTTGTGGACAATGTATAGACTGACACCTTAGGGTACCACTAGGCTTGATAGATTGCCCCTTCCATTCAGTAAGAAAAGTCTTCGGTTTCCCTGTGTTTTTTTTTTTTTTTGCATCATTCTGCATAAAACTTTCTTTCCTCCATGAGTAGGGCTTGCAACTTGCAATAAATATTTTTCAGTGTGGACAATATATAGACTGACATCTTTGAATGCCATTAGGTAAGTTGCTAAAACCATCTATACTACTGTGCTTGTAGCTAGTGCTACTGCAAAAGGAAAAGGACACTTCATATGTTAATGTATGTCAGGCTTCTTAAAGTCATTATATCTTGATATGTAAGGCCTTCTTACCCATGAGGAATTAGTCCTGACTTTAACATATGGCATTCTGACCCATGAACAACTTTTTTACACCTTCTGTGCTCCTCTATACTGTTGAGCTACTCACATTATATTAGTAAAATCACTCACACTGCTGTTTAAACCTTCCCTTATCTCCATTGTTTTTCTTGGACTAATACCTCCATCTTTGAGGGGTTCCAACCTGCTTCATTTAACTTTGCTATGATTGAGCTCACTACACTCTCCTATCTTACCCCGAATTCCCACCCACCCACTCCATATCTAAATTTATACTGCACATATCCCCTCACCTTCCTCATTCCTATCTCCTCATCTTCCTTCTAGCCTAATAAGTCCTTGCTGCTACCTCATTACCTAATGGCATTCACCCGAATACTTTACAATCTTATGTCACCTTACCTCCACAATTCTTCTTCTCTACTGCTCCTCATTTAATTTAGTCTTCTCTTTTGCTATAACATTACAATCTGTACTTTTTATTTTCCTTTTCCCCATTTACAATATTCATGTCTTCTTCTTCAGGAGGTCTTCCTTTCAGAATATTACCAAAAACATAGTACCACAAACTTTTTATTATACACCTCACCCACTCAATTATTCTCTTTCTAATACTTCTCCTAATTCACAGTTTCACCCTACTATACCATGGCTTATTATACATTTCTCTTAGTGATTAAACTCTATCAAAATCTTACCTTTCTCCATCACCATAAGGGACCACCCAGCCTGGAATCTCCAGCAAGCCAATTTCTTTCTCATTTTTTCCCCTTACTTTCCTCTCTTCTACTTTAACAGCTTTTCTTTTACATTCAACTATAATCTTCCCCTTATCACATTCATAGTCTTCTCTATCTGCCATGAAAATTGTATCCCCTGGCTACAATATCATTCAATGTGACAGACTATACAAGAAAAAAGGGAAGGCATTGCAATTGTATACAATAACTGTCTAACTTTTTCAATCCTCAGAATTAAAACACCAACTTTCAAAAATGCAGAACTTCTTAAAGATCACCTCAATGTTAACAAACATAAGAAGCTATGTAACTGTTGCTCTCTACATACCTCCAAGCACTAATATTAGCTTATTAGAATAATTTTTTTGCTGGATAAGTACAAAAGTCACACCTATCTTAGGGGACTTTTATATTGACTCATTATCTGTGACATCTAACACAACTACTAGATTTAACTTGCATGTCTTAAAACAGTTAATCTCTTCTCCTACTCGACTCTACAAATCAAAGTATAAAAATTCTATCCTTGACTGGATACTTGTCTCTGACCCCAGCAAGTATGCTAACTCAGGGGTACTATCTGATTCCCTTAGTGACTATTACCCTGTATTCGCCAATAGAGAAATAATATATAACTACCCAAAATCTTTCTAACTTTCATCCTGACACTCTTAATAATTTACTAAAATCCTTTAACTGGTCTCCACTCAAAACCCTTTCTCTATATGAAGCCAGTAACAAATTCAACAATATATTCACGAATACTTTAAAAACCCTTGCCCCTACCAAAAATAGGTCTTCTTTCGGCTTTTCCCAGTTAGGGGTCGCCACAGCGGAACTCCAGTCCGCTAAATGATTGGCATTAAGCTTGAGCCCATGGCTCTGGCACCAAGCGTCTGTTTCTGTAAGGCCCTTTTGTAGAATATCCACATCATTTGGGGATTCAATAATGGTTCCCAGTTTGCAGTCATCTGTGAACTTTGTTAGCCAGAGTCCCTTAGTGTTGGCCTGTACTTCAGAGAAGTAGATGCCAAACAAGAGTGGTCCCAGGACTGAACCCTGAGGTACTCCACTTGTCTGGAGCTGGATTTGGAGTCGGCTACTTTTACAGTCTGGGTTCTGTCAGTAAGCCAGTTGGAAACCCATTGAGTAACATAGGGATTTATGCCCAGCTTAGTAAGTTTATCTATGATTCCAGAGTGGGGGATGGTGTTGAAGGCCTTGGCGAGGTCTACATAGGCTGTGTGGACCGCCTTACCCTCGTCCACAGCTCTGGAGACTGATTCGAAGAAATCAATCAGGTTCAGGAGACAAGATTGACCCTTCATGAACCCAAACTGGGTGGGGTCCAGTGTTTGAAGGTTGCCAATGTCTTTGTTTATAAGTTCCATGATAATGCATTCTATGCCCTTGCAGATCAGGCTCGTCAGACTGATGGGATGGCAGTTCCTGGGATCCAAGGTGGATCCCCCGTTGTGGAGTGGGATAGCTGTAGCTATGCGCCACTCAGTGGGCACGAAGCCTGAGGTGAGGCTATGATTAAACATGACACTTAGGTGAGGTGCCAGTTCATTTTGTAGTTCATGATGTACATAGCCCGGGATGTCATCTGGTCCCATGGATGCTGTATTCTTAGCTTTGGAGAGTGCGGTTTCTACCTGTTTGGCCGTGATTACTGGAATTTGGCAATCTTTTGGTACTGAGATGGGCCCTTTAGGGGGAAAGAGGGGGGTGAAGTTGGCACTAAATCGATCTGCCAGGATATTGGCAATATCCTTGGGATCAGTATATTTAATGCCATTCTGTTGTAGCTCTGTGCATTGCTATTTAGATTCTTGACATAATTATAAAATGCCTTGTGGTTGTCTTTGGAATCTTTGGCAATTTTATTTTCGTAACTAGCTTTTGAGGATTTTATGAGGGATCTCAGCTTCTTACTGAGGCTGGTGAGGGAGTTTTTTGCATCCTGGGATTTTCCTCTTTTCTACAACAGTTTCTTCCTTCTGTTGTATAGTTTGTTTATAGCAGGGGACCACCAGAGTGGCTTCCTTTTTTTGGAGGAGAGCATCTTGGTTCTATTTGGGATGGCACGATTCGTGCACGAGTGGATGTGCTCATACAGTGCCTTAGTGTAGGATTCAGCAGTCACACTTTCAGATCCTGTCTGCATGGGTGTCATGAAGTTTGTCACTTCTGACTTCAGTAGCATGAAGTTGGCTTTGGAGAAGTTTTTTATGGAGGTTTCCTTACTGGGGTGGGGGGGGGGGTGGGGGGGGATGTAAATGTCAAGGGTAATTTGCTTATGGTCAGACCTGACCAATGAGGGGGTGACCACTGGTGTGGAGCATCTATCTCCCATGTTGGTAATGACCAGGTCTAGGATATTGGAGCCCCTGGTGGGACAATGGATTAGTTGATCCAGGGCACTGGAATTTATGAATTCCAAGAACTGTTGGGAAAAGGTGTTGGTACCCGAGTAGTTTTCCCAGTTAATGGCAGGATACCTTAAGCTCCCTGCAGATTCTATTGCATATTCAGTTTCAATTCTCATCAACAGAGCTATTCAAGACTCCCATGTCTTTGCCCTTTGGAAAAAATATTTATTATTCTCCTCTATAAAGGAGGTAACTCTTCTGAAATCCCTAATTTAGGGCAGTTGCCATCCTGTCCCCACTTTATAAGATCCTGGAAAAGTACATTCATAAGCAGCTCCTTCAGTACATCTTACAAAATTATCTCCTAAACCCAACACAACACAGTTTCCAACTAGGCCATAGTACCACTGCAGGTCTCCTCAATTTTTCTGACACTAGTAATAAGGATAGAGATCAAGAAAAGTTTATCTCTTCTGTTTTTCTAGATCTTTGAAAAGCTTTTGACACAGAGTCACATGAGAAACTTGAAATCAGTTGTCCTCCTTAGGCCTTTCCAGACCAAGTCCTCTATGGTTCGATAACTACCTATCAGAAAGGTATCTAACAAATGTCTCTCTTCTTTCCCTCCTTTTTTTCCTAGATAAAATGGGTGTTCCTCAAGGCTCTATTCTCAGTCCAATGCTCTTTAACAATTCAATCAATAACCCATATACCTCCTCTCAGCAAGCTTGCCTTATTCACTATGCAGATGACTCAACTCTCATCTGCTCATCTGAAAGCCCACTACAACTATGATCCATGACATAAAGTGTCTTCAACTCAGTCGAACCATGGCTACATCAAAACCAACTTTTACTTAATTCCAAAAATACTAAACTACTACTATTTTTCCTAAGTCACATGCCAGTAGTAAAAGTAACTTCCACATCTCTAAACAATACAGTTACTGAAGTAGTTACCAAATCAAAAATTGCTTGGAGTCACCATACATGATAATTTAAAGTCTGATCTTCACATACAAAACTGTATTAAAAGAAACTCATTAAAAGCTATGTCTGATATATATCTACATATATATAGCAAAAAAATGCTTACTGCTAGTACAGTCATCCCAGCTAACTCCTATACTTTTCTGTCTCTTCTCTACTGATTACCTGTTTTGACCAACATAGGTTCATAGGTTGATACTAGGCTATCTGCCCTAGGGCATTTATAAGCCTAGCCAGAGTGTGTTTGGCTTTCGCCACACTTTTAGATTAGTTGACTGTGCCTCTGTATAGTAGGTTTCAGAAGATAGCCCTTTTAAGGTTAGTTTACTGTGCCTCTGTCTAGTAGGGACACAGAAGAGATCCCAGGGGTAAACCTATGATCTCCCATCCACTCGTCAAGATTTCTCTTGAAGAGGGTCATTGAGGGGCTCTGCCTAACATGGATTGGGATTTTGTTCCAGAGTGAGGGGGAGCCTCTGGGATATGAATCTGTCCCTCCAGCATGTCTTATTTATTTCTGTGCTGAGGTTTAAGTCCCTGGAGCATGTAGCTCTAAGGGATTTGGATTTCCTGAGGTGGAGCATGTCCATTAATTCTGGGTTGGACATGGTTTTATACGTCAGGCACAGATCACCTCTGAGTAGGCGGTAAGCAACTGGGTAGAGCTGGAGTTTCTTTAGCCTAACTGCGTAGGGCATCTGTCTGAGTCCCTTGATCCTCTTGGTGAGGTACTTTTGGGGTCTTTCCAGTTGCTGCAGATGTCGGGTAAGGTACATCCCAAATGGGGCATTGTATTCGATTATGGGCCTGAGGAGTGATGAGTAGAGGGGCACAATGACCTCTCTTGATCTAGATGTGAACCCTTTCGTGATAAGGTGGGCTATATAGAAGGTCTTTCTAACCACTTTGGCAATGTGATTGTCAAAGGAGAGATTGCTATCTACTTGGGTCCCCAAATCCCTAATTACTTCTTCCGTACTTAATGGATTACCACCTATGTGGTACTTTGTGGGCACTTTGTTTTTCCCAAAGGGGATGACTATGCACTTTTTGGCATTTAGCTTTAGGCCATGGCTCTGGCACCAGTTATTCATCTCTGTGAGACCCTTTTGGAGGATGCTTGTGTCAGTCTGCAAGTCGATTGTGGCACCCAGTTTGCAGTCATCTGCGAACTTGGTCAGCCATAGTCCTCCCGTGTTAGCCTGTACCTCAGAGAAATATATACTGAACAAGAGAGGTCCCAGGACTGAGCCTTGTGGGACGCCACTTGTAACTGGTTTAGAGTCTGACATGGCACCTGCAATTCTGACCATGTGGGTTCTATCCCTGAGCCATTTTGCAACCCATCTTGTGACATAGGGGTTGATATTTAAGCTGGTGAGCTTATTTATGATTCCCGAGTGCGGTATTGTGTTGAAGGCTTTTGCGAGGTCCAGGTAGGCTGTGTGGACTACCTTCCCTTCATCTATGGCCTTGGTGACTGTTTCAAAGAAGTCGACCAGGTTCAAGTGGCAAGATCTGCCCTTAACAAAGCCAAATTGGGTAGGATCCAGTGTTTGGAGGTTCTCAATGTCTTTGTTTATGAGTTCCATGATGATAGCTTTGCAGACCAGGCTAGTCAGGCTTATAGGGCGATAGTTTCCGGGGTCCGTTGAGGCACCACCTTTGTGGTGTGGGACCACTGTTGCTGTACGACATCCAGATCTCTCTTAAAGCACAACTGGAGCAATGATATAATAAGATATGTAGACTTGCAGCTAACCTGCCACATAAAGTTCATAAATTCTCTGCATCATTTGCTCTGAACTGTTTATAACTCCTGCATCAACTAACCCATACACAATTTTTTCTAACCCATAAAATACTAACCCCTTTACCTGCCCTTCTATCTCCTCAGGACTTCATCACTATTTTCCAAATTGCCCTCTGTACTCTCAAGACAAAAACTTGCTTGAAACCTATAAACTAAAAAAAAAGGTAAGGGGCAAAGTTTATGCTCAGATTGCATAGCCAAACTATGGAACTCTGCCCAAGTTCAATCAGAACTATATATAGTCTTCATTTATTTAAATCCTGTCTCAAAGATTTTCTCACTAACTCATGTCTTTTCTCATGCATCTCACCTGACTGCTCTGCATCAACAAATATTTTGTATTCATACTAGCCATGCATCATACTGTCTATTTGTATCTTTTAACACCTGCCCTCTCCCCATTCTTTGCAGGGAGTTGTGTTTTATATATATATATATATATATATATATATATATATATATATATATATATATATATATATATATAGTTCCCCTTTAGAATCTCGAATTGCTGAAAGCTCAAAATTCATAAGCTCGAGCCCAGAATCTCGAGTTTTCAACAACTCGAAATTCTAAAGCGGACATAAAAAACATGCAAACATGTCTTTACAATGTTTATGCAGAGAGGCAAGCCACCCTGCACCCCCACACCCCCCTACTTAAATATACCAACTCCGAGATCGCACTACAACGCGGATGAGGGAAATCTCCTGTTCTGCAATGTATACAGAAGCGCACAATGGGAGAATTTCCGTTCCTCCATTATAGTGCGGTCATGGAGTTGGTATATTTCAGCAGGGAGACCACAGGGGGACTCGGCCCCCTGCATACATGTCAGTAAACTTCCTTTTTTTTTATTGTCTCCCCTTCACAAGTTCGAGCTACTGAAACTCGAGATTCTGGGCTCGAGCTTATGAATTGCGAGCTTTCAGCAATTCGAGCTTGTGAAGGGGAACTATATATATATATATATATATATATATATATATATATATATATTATTACCTAGAATAACAGACTATACTTCTAATACTTCTGTATATACTGATTGTAATATTTGTCAGTTTGTTTTTATTATTACCTCACTGGTGTAGCATCACGCTTTATTGCTTCCTAAGTATTTTTCTCTCAAATTGTATGTATATATGCTTTTTTTAATTGCATCTATACTACTGTTTAATTTGATGTTATCTAACTCTCTGGAGCTTTTCTTCCCAGGCCTCCACTGAAAATTGATATTTGTTGCCCTGTCTGAGATTCCACTAAACAAACATCAGTACATAAATAGAGTAGATTTCCAAGCAGTACTGTTATACCCATAGGAAGTGGATAATTATAGGATGCCCTGTAGTACAACCATGACAAATTCTGCTCTGCCCCTAGACTGTGCATTCAAGCTGTAGTGTTCAGTGAATATGTAAAATATGGACCCTGTGGTAGCTCCTAAATAGTGCCGTGCAGGAACTTTTCTGAAACATGCTGCCGATGTTCCAACTTCTCTAAAAGAAATAGGTCTAGTTTTGCTTTGTAGAGGTGTAGTATATGTGTCATAACAAAAAGAATGGAATAGACCAACCATTTAGACAGTATCTGTTTACTAAGTGGTTTGCCATGTTCCGCTTTCTGATTTCTCTGGTTCACCTTGTGTACTATCTCAGCTGTCTTTGTATATCTTAACAAATGTAAACAATATCCCCCTTCATTTTGAACATTTATATAAAAGAATGACAACAGGTTCAAAGGGACATAACGTCAGCTTTACTAACATAAAATGTAAGTCCCAAGCAGAAGAAGTATGTATCTTTTTAAAGAAGGCCAAAATAGAACAGCTTTACTGAACTGGTATTTTATACATCTGTTAACAAAATTTGAGATGGGAGAGTAACTTGCCTATGTCCAACAGGGCCACCAGCATCTATCAGAAGAGGTCCTCAACCACTGATAAAATCCTTGAGAATTTCTTGTTCTTTACATCCTTTGAGTGATTCCACAAACTCCTCAGTTGAACCTGGAACTCCCTCATATGTAGCCTGGCATACTGAACCACCATAATTCTGCCTGACATGTACTAGAGAATGCTAAGAAGATGCTTGGCCCAGTGGAACACAGACAGAATCTCTTAAATTATCTACTATTTAAAAAATGTATCAGCTGAACCATGGGTGCCTCAGTTCCCAGAAGCAACTTCTGCTGACGTGGGACATGAACTGCCTTTTATTTATTGACTGTGAGCCTTAATGAACCAGAAAATTGGATCACAGGTGTAATATTGCTGCATCCACAGATCTTTTAACTAAGATTTGCAGATGGTAGTCATTCACATAATAGTAAACTGAATATACCTTAGCCTGGAAGCCGCTACTCCTGGTATTATGTACTTTGAAATCACTGTGCGAACATCTACTTGACCAAAGAAAGGAACTACACAAAGGAAAAGATGCAGCCCCACTTGGAATCTGAGAAACCTCCTATGGGGCTTGAAAATCAGAATGTGCCAACAGGCATTATTCAAGTCCAAAGTTATCAAATAGGCTTTCTGAGGAAGCAAGACTGCAAAGATAACTTTCTCAACTTCTTCATCTTGAGATGCTTGTTGAGGATAGTGAGAGTCTAGACTGGTTTTCTGTGACTTTCTTCTTCTTCTTTGGATACTAGGAAAATCTAGAACCAAATCTTGCCACCTTGAAAGGCAAGGGAACTATTTCTGTTTCCTTTTTTCTTACCATATTTTCCAAAAGTGGTCTTACCCTGGAGAGAGAACTGGCTATAGGTATGATTTCTTCATAAGAGACACAGAAAAGGCAAGCAATACTCCATGGCAGATCTGGAGCCAACAGCTGGAGATGACTTTAAACAAGAATGGTAGAACATGTTGTGCTGGCTGTTATGATATTCCACTAAGTCCATGAGGTTTATACCAGTAATACACTCAGATGTTTCTTCTGAATGTTGGTGGCTTGAGGTCGGTAAAAGCAATACCTGCTGGCATAGTTTCCAGGACTGTCCTAGTTTTCTCCTTTTTAAAGATGTAGTAAAGAGTAAGCCTGATGCAATTTGTTCAGTACAGGTAAAGCAGAATTCATTGCTTTGCTGTGAGGTAAATTCTAGAGAATAAAGTGGGCTATTCACAATAAAACATAGGACTGGCACTTTTGATGTTATCTATAAAGAAAGCTATCTCAGAAAGTGAAGTCTGAGGGACTTCCCTCCAGGAATGATATAACAAAAGTGATGGATGACATCTATCAGCTTGAAAAGTGTTTGGTCAGGGTCAGGCTCATGTTAAATCACATAGTAATTGGCTGTCCTTGTTAGATTAGTTAGATTAAAAAGTAGGGCACTGGAGTACCTGAGACAGATATTTCCATCCTCTGCATTAATCTGGGAGATCATGTGTGTGTCATCCCAAATAAATGAGCCAAAATAATGTGATTTCAACAACAATATTGATATTATTTTCACAATTTAGCAGTGATGGTTATTCTGTGTTTAGTCTGAGCCTGTATTCTGCTGCTGTTTCATTTCTATTAACCCTATGTACATATTGTTTGATATTCTTTTTAATGTGTCTTCATTTTGTTTTGTTTATTTTGGTAGTTGGAAAAAATGGACCCCTATGAAGCCACAAATCTATGGAAATGCATTATAAATATGCAATAATCATGCAGTTCTCCCTTCTACTAATAAAACTTTCATCAAAACATAATAAAAGTACTGTCAGATGTTGAGAGGACACTACTCAAGGGATGCACTGTACTTAAAGAACCATTTACTGGAAGCATTTCTGTCTAATGTGGTGGATCACAAACCATCTCATCACTGGTTCCTCTATAATCCCCAGACTTTGATAACTTAATGATAAGTACCCTCTTTCAAATGACTTTAAGTTCCAGGTTAACCTCTGAAGGAAAAGTTTCTGTATAAAAGGCTACTTACTGAAAAAGGGTAGTTTCCTACCACTACTCCAATGTACAGAAATATCATGGAAAAGAGAGCACATGAAACCTCATAAACTGAACCTTTACTCTCCAGACCATGAATCAACAAAATTTTCTCTCTACTAAAAAGGCTCCCAGAAGGACTGTTTCCTAATCTTGGTTATCAAGACACTGTATCTATATAAAGTTGACTCTTAAGTCAAGCCTATCTCCTAGTAATCAAATCTGAGACAGCGAACCTGAATTCATAGTAAGCACATGATATGCAGCCATGTATATATAGGAATTTTATTTGGAGTCAGTGTTCAGTAGGTTAACAACTTTCGTAACATGCAATGTAAAGACAAACCACCCAGCATAGAAGAAATCTGGTTAATAATGTTTCTTTTGTAAACGGTTATAAAACAAAACATGCAAGGCTTGAATAGTCAGTGGGCTAGAATAATGAATCTTCTTTACCAGTTTAATAAAAAAAAACATAACTTTTTTATCCTGAGGTGCAGCATCATAACATATATATTTTCACTAGTCTTAGTTACAGGGATTTAAGCCAGTAACCATGCCTATTTAAAACAAAATAGTAATGTTCTACAGCCTTACAGCCATGGGAAATTACATCTGCTTATTAAAGAAACATTGTTCCTCAAAGACGGAAAAGTCTCATGCAAATAGGGTGAGAAGCAAAGGAGAAAGACAAGGCTGGGGAGAGTCAACTAATTTGTCAAACAGGGTTTAATTCTAGTTTTACATTAACATTTAAATTTTCAGAAGCAGAACAGCACAGCCATCCACACCTTCTCCTAAGCACCGATATATTCCATTTCACCTCAATTTGATTAGAAATCTGGGACTAGGGTCTAATTCTTTTCTAGCCTTTTATTTAAAGAAGAGAAAGAAATTGCTGAATTCACCATTATGAATTATTTGGCCAACTTCTGATAATCATACTCAATAGAATATGCAGATTTGTGACCAAATTCCATAGTTTTTAAAGAATGCAGAGTTTACTGCCCCTCTCTTTGTGAAAACCAGCAGTGAAAATTGGTATTACTTGAAAAAAGAAGTTTTGTACTTACCATAACATTCCTTTTTATGTTGTCCATCTTCATTTATCCTTGACATATGGGTTTGATTCCAATACTGGAACTGACTTGACCGTTTCTACAGCTCGCGCAGGCCAAAAACTCTTGAGCTTCATCCTTACCCACAGTTCCCCTGTCCCAGTTACCTCAGATCAAGTTTGCAGATTAGAAATAATGTGTAATTAAGGATGCTTTAATGGAAACCATATCTGCTATGCTTTGATACATGTAATAACCACTATGAAAGTATCCATTCCACCAAAAAAATCTTCAGTGGTCAGGGGATAGAGGGAAGGTATTCAAGGATAAATGAAGATGGGCAACTGAGATGGAATGTTATGGTAAGTACATAACTTCTTTATCTGATGTTGTCAATCTTCATTTTATTTTTGACATAATAATTTTCTTTGGTGGCGAAAGCCAAGGTACCATTTTGGCTAGGCTTATATAGGCCCTAGGGCCAATAGCCTAGTACCTACCTATGAATCTATGAACATATGGGAAAAAGTCCCCAGCTACCTTAGGCCTTGGGAGAACTCATGAAAGGATACTCCTGAGCACCATTGAACCAAAGGATGCTCTTCTCCTAGAAACCAAATCCAATTTGTAATGAGTAGTAAAGGTATGGAGAGAAGCCCAAGTAGCCACTGCACATATGTTATCCATTGAAGCTCTAGATTTAAACACTGCTGAAGTGGCAACAGATCTTGTAGAGTGTGTCTTCATAGGTTTAGGCAAGGCAATTTTATTTTTGTCATAATTAAAGGAAATGCAATTGCTGCGCCATCTGGCTAAGGTCAATTTCCTAACAGGTTTACCAAAACCAGCACTTGAGAAGGACACAAATAGTTAATTAGACTTTGTGATGTCTTTAGTTCTGTGAAGATAAAATACGTAATTGTTTGTAAACATCTAGTAAATGTAAAAGGTATTCACCTCTGTTCGAAAAGAATACTGGCAAATTAATTGACTGACTAATATGACACCTGACACCACTTTAGGTAGAAAGGTGGGATTTGTTCGTAAGGTAACTCTATCTTTGTGAAAAATCAGATAAGGTGGTTTACATGAAAGGGCCTGAATTTCTGAAATTCTTCTAGCAGAGGCTATTGCCACCAAAAATAATGTTTTCCAGGACAAAAACTTTAAATCAGAATCTGCAGATGGTTCAAAAGGAGGACATATGATGATTTGCAACACTAGGCTTAGGTCCCAAGGAGCAGTAGGATCTTTGAAAGGGGGTTTTAGCAATAGAGTCCCTTTTAAAAATGCCTTACAAACATTATGAGAAGCCAGGGAATGTTCTTCCAAACCATCATGGAAGTTTGAAGCTGCTGATTGAATTCTGATGGTAGAAGGGGAAGCTCCTGCATTAAAAAGAGGGGATAAGAAGTCTAAAATATTTTTAGTAGAAGCAGAGAATGGGTCAATATCTTTTTCACGAGCCCAAATGGTAAATATCTTCCATTTACTAGAGTATAGTCTCCCTGTGGAAGGCTTATGAGAAGCTAAGAGAATTTTGTGAAAAGAGGAAGAGAGGTTAAGATGCCTGCCAACTAGTGGAACTAGAGGAACCATGCTGTCAGCTTGAGGCTCAGAATGTCTGGATGGACTAGTTCATCTGGATGTGACAGAAGGTCTGGAGCCAGGTCCAGAATCCAAGGTTCTTGAATCAGAAAAGGCCAAAGAAAGAGGAACCATATCTGTCGAGGCCAATAAGGTGCAATGAGGGTTACTTTGCTCTTCAGCCTGAGTGCTTTCTGTAAGAATTTTGGAATTAGAGGTATCGGGGGGGAAGGCATAAAGTAGTCTGGGGGCCAAGTGTGGAGAAGAGCTTCTCTCTGTGACTTGCCCAGGATGGGGAGGGGGATTAGGGCAAAGTAGATGTTGCACTTGTTGTTTAGGGGAGAGGCAAACAGGTCAAAGCAAGGCTGGCCCCATTGATGGAAAATCCTTTCCACCACTGTTGGATTGAGAGACCACTCATGAGGCTGAAGAATACATCTGCTTAGTTTGTCTGCTATCACACTGGAACTCCCCTGAATGTGTGTCATTATCAGAAAGCTTCTCGGCAAAGGGGAGAAGACTTGGTTCCTCCCTGTTTGTTAATGTACCAAACTACTGACATATTGTCTGTTTGGACTGCAACTGTTCCCAGAGGAAGAGCTGGTTGAAAGTCTTGCAACACTAAAAGCACCTCTATTAGTTCCAGAACATTGATATGTAAGTTGGCCTCTAAGGGGGACCAAGTGCCTTGGATAGTCTTGCCCAGAAAGTGCCCCCCCATCCCATCTGGGAGGCATTCGTGGTCATATGCCTTTGGGGTCCGAGATGATGAATGGGTGGCCCAGGAAGATTTCTTTGGAATGAATCCACCAAGCTATATCCTTCCTGTAATGACTGGTGATTAGAATCACATTTGTCATGGGTTGGTACAGCAAGGACCATTGAGATGCCAGCAGCCACCGTAGAATTCTCATATGAAATCTGGCTAGGGGAACTAGAGTTATTGTTGCTGCCATTGACCCTAGAGCGTGTAAGATTAGTCGAGTGAGCACTTTCTTTCTGTGGATTATCTTCTGAAACTGAAATATAATTTTTTGAAGTTTCACTGGAGGAAGGGATGCCACAGTTGAAGCTGTATTCAGTACTGTCCCTATAAACTCTAATCTCTGAGTTGGAGTCATTTGGGATTTTTCGTGATTTACCATTATTTCTAGGTACGCACAGGTCTTGAGAATGTAATCCCTTGCCCCTATCAATTGATGCCTGGTTGGAGCAGTAATGAGACAGTCATCTAAGTACAGAAACACCCGGAATCCCTGCAGTCTCAGATGAGCTGCTACTACTGACATACATTTGGTGAACACCCCGGAGGCTGTGGTAAGGCCAAAGAACAGTGCTCTGAATTGGTAATGACTGGCTTCTCAGCCAAAATTGGAGGAATCTTATGGAGCATCTGACCATTTATTTGGTAATATGCATCCTGAAGATCTACTGAGCACATCCGATCATCCTTTCCCAAATTGCTACTAACTGAATTCTGACAGTAGAAGGGGGAGCTCCGCATTGAAAAGAGAGGCTAAGAAGTCTAAAATATTTTCGATAGAAGCAGAGAATGGGTCAATATCTTTTTCACAATCCCAAATGGTAAATCTCTTCCATTTACTAGAGTATAATCTCCGGGTGAAATGCTTATGAGAAGATAAGAGAATTTTGTGAACAGAGGAAGAGAGGTTAAGACACCTGGCAACTTGTGGAACTGGAAGAACCATGCTGTCAGCTTGAGGTTCAGGATGTCTGGATGGACTAGTCTGTCTGGATGTGACAGAAGATCTAGAGCCGGGTCCAGAATCCAAGGTCGATGAATCAGATAAGGCCAAAGAAAGGGGAACCATATCTGTTGAGGCCAATAAGGTGCAATGAGGATTACTTTGCTCTTCAGTCTGAGTGCGTTCTGTAAGAATTTTGGAATTAGAGGTATCAGGGAAAGGAATATAGTAGTCCAAGGGGACAAGTGTGGAGAAGAGTATCTCTAGGTGACTTCCCGGTGGGGGGATTAGGGCAAAGTAGCTTTTGCACTTGTTGTTTAGGGGAGAGGTGAATAGGTCATAGCAAGGCTGGCCCCATTGATGAAAAATCCTTTCCACCACTGTTGGATTGAGAGATCACTCATGAGGCTGAAGAATGCATCTGCTCAGTTTGTCTGCTATCACACTGGAACTCCCCTGAAGGTGCATTGCTATCAGAAAGCTTCTCGACAAATGGGATAAGATTTGGTTCCTTCCTGTTTGTTTATGTACCAAACTACTGACATATTTTCTGTTTGGATTGCAATTGTTCCCAGAGGAAGAGCTGGTTGAAAGCCTTGCAACACTAAAAGCACTGCTCTTAACTCCAGAACATTGATATGCAAGTTGGCCTCTAAGAGGGACCAAGCGCCTTGGACAGTCTCGCCCAGAAAATGCTCCCCCACCCCATCTTGGAGGTGTCAGTGGTTACTATGGTCTTAGGCTCTGGGAGGACAAATGGGCAGCCCAGGAGGATTTCTTTGGAATGAATCCACCAAACTAGATCCTTCCTGCAGCGATTGGTGATTAGCATCTCATCCGACATGGGTTGGTACAGCAAGGACCACTGAGATGCCTGTAGCCACTGTAGAATTCTCATATGAAATCTGGCTAAGGGAACTAGAGTTATTGTTGCAGCCATTGACCCTAGAGCTTGTAAGATCTGTTGAGTGGGTACTTTCTTTCTGTGGATTATCTTCTGAACCTGAGTTATAATTTTTTTGAAGTCTCGCTGGAGGAACAGATGCCACGTTTGAAGTCAGACTCAATACTGTCCCTACAAATTCTAAGTTCTGAGTTGGAGACATTTGGGATTTTTTGTGATTTACTATTATTCATAGGTATGCACAGGTCTTGGGAATGAAATTCCTTGCCTCTATCAATTGATGCTTGGTTAGAGCAGTAATCAGCTAGGCATCTAAGTACAGAAACACCTCAAATCCCTGCAGTCTCAAGTGTGCTGCTACTACTGCCATACATTTGGTGAGCACCCTGGGGCTTGTGGTGAGGCCAAAGGGCAGCACTCTGAATTGGTAATGACTTGCTCCCGGCCAAAAGTAGAGGAATCTTCTGGATCATCTGTCCATTTTTATGTGTTAATATGCATCCTGAACGTCTACTGAGCATATCCAATCACCCTTTCCCAAAAAGGGAAGAAAGGACTGTAACATGACCATCCAGAATTTCGTTTGACAAACAGATTTGTTCAGCACACTGAGATGCAAAACTGGTCTCCAGTCCCATGTCTTTTTTGGCACTAAAAATAATCTTGAGCAATTTCTGGATCCTCTCTGGTCTAGTGGGACTTCTTGGATAACTCTTTTGTCTAACAATTTTTGAATTTCTAGAACTGCTGGTTCCCTCTGATTGGATGGAACACCTGGGATTTTCTGGCAAGTGGGGGGAGGATTGGAAAAGGGTATAGTATTACCACTGGATATGATCTGTTGCACCCAAGAATCTGTCATAATATTTAGCCAGGTGCAAGGATAAGCGTCCCTGACTGCCTCCAGAGGAAGACAATCGGGCTTCCCTTTAGGAAAGCTGAAAGGGCTTGTCTGGAAAGGAGTCCCTAAAGCCCTGATTCTGCAGACCACCTCTGCTGTGTGGATGGCATCTTCCATTGTAGATCCCCCCTCTGCTCCTGGGAGAACTGGTACCATGTGTGTCCTGGAAAGGCCCTTGCAATTTTCTGAACCACATTTTTCCACTGCTCTTCTGATTCCTGGAAAAGGATCTTTGGGGAGTGGAAAAACATACACCCACTACAGAAAGGGTCTTACCATCCTTTTCACACAGGGATAACATCTCTCTAACTTTTGGGCCAAAAAGAGATGATCCGTCAAAGGGAGCATTAACGAATGAAGACTTAAATGGTTCTGCAAAGTCACAAAAGTGCATTCAGGCATGTCTCCTTATAGCTATACCTGAAACCACTGCTCGGGTAGTCCCTTTGACTGCATGCACAATGAACCTCATGGATAAATTTGACATGGACTCCAGGGTGGCCAACTGAGAAGCAACCTTGTATTGGACTCCCTCATTAACAGCTCCTGTGAGGGTATCTGACAATTCCTTGATCAGGTCCTTCTGGAATCTCGTAAAATGTGCCAGGAAATTCAAAGACTTTAAAGCAAAAATTGATGAAGCATAAACCTACTTTCCAAATCTATCCATCGACCGGGACTCTCTATTAGGAGGATGGATAGAGGAACTTTCATCAGCCAGTTCCTTTTTAGTGGTGGCCGCCATGACCATGGCATCGACTGGCAGACCTTTAGCCCAGAGCTTATCCTCAGGATAAAATTTTGTCTGGTCTCTTGGGAAGAGGTTCAATGGTGTCTGGTGCCTTCCATGCCTGCTACGAGATCAACTGAATAAGCTCATCAGCAGGCAGTGTCACCCAATAGGTAAACGGGCTAGTACCAAAAGCCTGCAAGTTCACCAACTCCTCTGAGGAAGGATTTTGGGACTTCCAGTCACCTCTCTGTTTTAAAATTTCCAGGATGTCTTCAAATTAAATATTTTATTTATTTTTTATTTTTATTTATTTTACATTTGTTGACCGGGCTAGTCTAGCTGGATATATGTCCATTTTCAGTAGAGGCCCGGGGAGAAAAGCTCCACTAGTTGTAACAAGTATCATCATAAAAAAGGCATTAAAATGTTACATTATAAACATAAGAAATTATACCAAGTTAAACAGATAATATTAAATGAACAAAAATTTTTTTTTTTTTTTTTTTTTGTGCAGTGAAAGTTAACAAGGGAAAGGGTGAAGGAAAAAATGAGGTTAATCTGGATTAGTGCAGGAGCAAAGCCAATGTTTATTGAGATACATTTTCAGTTGTCTTAAAAAGTAGGAAAGAGGTCAAAGATGTGATATCAGAGGGTAGTTTATTCCATATTTTTCCAACAGAGTTGGAGAATAGACAGTCGCCTGCATAATTGTTGGATTTGGTAATATTAATCTGAAGTTTATTTGAAGAACGTAGTTGTTTCAGGTTATTGTATGGTGAAATAATGCTAGAAAGTATTGGTGTGTTAGCTGGCTGATATAGAATCTTATAAGCTATTAAGAGCTGTTGAAGTACAAGTTGGTTAGGAAGTTCAATCCAGCCTAGTTCTTTTAAGTTCAAGCAGTGATGAGTTTGAAAAGGAGATCCTACTGCGAATCGAGCTATATTATAATAGGATGTTGCTAGTTTTTTAATGTTGTGTTTGGAAAGATTAGTGTAAATGGGGAAGCATAGAGAAGAGTAGAGATTAGGTGAGATCTAGCTATGGTGGACCTTGCTGTAGGTGTTACTGAAAGGTTTGATTCTATAAAGGGATCCTATTTTTTTATTAACTAATTTTATTGTGTTGTTGATGTGAGAGTCAAAGTTGAGGTTATTATCAATAGTTATACCTAATAGTTTTGTGGTCAAGTCAGGAGAAATGAGAGTACCGTCAGAGGAGGTAAGAGTAAAATATGGTGGAGTAGATTTACGAGTAGGTGAAAAAAGTAACAGTTTGGTTTTTTTGGGGTTAAGGAGTAGACAGCGGTGAGAGAACCAGTGTTCTACAGTGTTAAAAGCTTTTTGAGTAAGAGACTGGAGTTCTGTTTGAGAGGTAGCAGTACAGATTATAGTAGAGTCGTCTGCGTATTGTATGCAGGTAGTATATGGGATAGCAGATTGCAGGTCGTTAATAAAGACTGAAAATAGAAGAGGGCCTAGGATAGAGCCTTGAGGTACACCTAAAGAGATAGGGAGAAGATTTGAGAGTGAATTTTTCCAGAGTACTGCCTGCTGACGATTTTCAAGGTAAGATGCAAACCATGATAAGGCATGATGGTCGAGAGCAAGAGATTTTAGTATGTGTAGTAGAAGTTTATGATTCACCATATCAAAAGCTTTGGATAGGTCGATGAAGACTGAGGATGATAGATAGTTGTTGTTACGGTTAGTGTTGATGGAGTTAGTAAAGGAGAGTAAAGCAGTAGTGGTACTGTGTGAAGGTCTGAAACCATGCTGACAGTTGGAGAGTAGGTTGTTATTGAGAAGGTGATTAAGTATTTGTTTGTGAATACATTTTTCCATGATTTTAGCGATTGGTGAAAGGAGTGCTATTGGTCGAAAATTAGAAAGATCATTGGACTTTCCCCCTTTATGTAGTAGTATGATATGAGATATCTTCCAGATAGAGGGGAAAATTCCTTCCTTTTAGATCTATTAATCAGGATGGAAATAGGGTAGGCTAAGACTTTAGCTCCTACCTGCAGGAATTCTGCAGGCAGTTTGTCTGCAGAGGGAGTGGTAGGTTTTAACTTTTGGAGCAGTGATGAAATAAAGGAAGTAGAAACAGGTTGTAAGTGGAGGGTGGGAGGTGGATTTGATGTAGGTGGAAGTAGGTTAGAGGTATCAGGAGATAGATGACTAGCAAGAGTTTGGATAGTATTTGTGGAGAATGAGTTGAAGTCATTCGTTATTTGTGTAGGGTTCTCAGGGTTAGAGTCCTGGGGGTCAGGTGTAATAGAATGACCAGGAGATAGTAGATTATTAATACTGGCCCAGAATTTTTTAGGTTCCTTATTGGTGGTTTGTTGCAACTGAAGGTAATAGTTCTTTTTGTCTGTCAGGATAGCTCTTTTTGTGCTGTTTCTTAGCTCTCTAAAGTTTTGGCGATCAGTTAGATTTTTAGTGTTACGCCATTTTGCCAAGATTTGTTTCTAAGAATGATTCTATGCCTAGTATTATTAGTTAACCAGGGTGCTACTTTTGTTTTGGTTCTGATGGTTCGACTTGGGGCATGTTGGGGCAAATATCATCAGGGGGTGACCTTGGGGACTCTTCCCCTTCATTAAAATCGGTGTCCACTGTGATCGATTCCTGTGGGAAATCTAAGTGCTTCCTCATGCACTTTCTCTTCTGAAGAACTGCCTCAGAAGGATGATCTGGGGAGGTATCAGAAGAGGACAAGAACATAAATCTGTAGATCCTGCGGATTCGGTACTGACTACCCCAGTGGAGAAACAGGTCGAATAAGAGAGAGTGAGGATGTATTGTGCTTCAAGGAGGATGGAACTGACGGAGTGACTGCTGTGGACAAAGCCTTCTCCATTACCGCAAAGGCTGGTTCCCCCCAAAGAGGGAAGGGAGCCTGGAACTGAGAAAGACTGCCTCGGAACTGTGGTCACTCCCTGCTCTGATGAGACAGCCCCCAAAGCTGAAGCCTGTGCTGATCTGCACTGTGCTGAAGCTACAAGGTGCAGAGATGGCTCAAAAAAATTGGAATCAACCCTGGCTCCTCAGTGCTGACAGAACAGATGCAGCCCCAGGAGATCTCTGGATTGGACAAAGATGAAGAACTCAGGGAAATAGCTGGTTCCAAAGGGAGAGATATCCCTGGATCCAGTGCAGTCAGCACTGGAAGGCTCAGAGCTGACATCTCTAAAAACCTCAGAGGAGGTCAGAAGAGGAGCAGTGACAGGAGTAGAAACTGAATCAGTTCCTAGACCCAAAGGGGTTGGAGCCAAGGGGAAGTCCTGTAAGTTCTCTTGTCTACAGAATTTTATTCACCAGTCTCACCACATCAATCTCGGTGAGACTTTTGGCAGAACAGATAGAGGTTTGAGAAGGAGATTTTGGTCTCTGTAAAAATAATTTGAGCAATTCACCAGCAAAAGGGTCAATAGAAGGCAAATAGACCACTCTTGAAAATTCAGGTAGTTGAGTTGTCTGCACCAATGTAGTCGGTGTCGAAGATAAATTTGACTTTCATGCTGTGTTGAGGCTCTGGTCAGCATTTTAGGAGCCAAAACAGTTGTTGGTAATAATAAAATTTTCACCAGCATCAAAGATTTAGATTGACCTTCCATCAGATCCGAAGTGCTTCGTGGACCCGATGATTTATGCTTTTTGTGAGTCGGTTCCAAAGGGGAAAAAGGAACTGATAAGTTCCTCTTTTTAGACTTTTCTAAAGATGAAGAAGAAGGGGGAGAAATATCAGATTTACTCTTCGCAGCAGATATGGCTTCCCCAAAGGTTGATCTAATTAAGCCCTTTAAGATTAATTTATTTTCCCTCTCAAATAGAGATCTGTGGCTAAAGCTGTGGAAAATGCTGCACTCCCTCTTGTAGATGAACAGCCCCTAAGTGAGAGACACATAAAAGATGAGTGTCTGAATGGGGAATTTTTGTGGCCACACTTCTGGCACTTTTTAAAACTAGCGGGCCCTTTACGTTTGTCAGCCATAATGACTGGAGAGACAAGAAAACAAACACTACACTCTCTATACACTACAAAAGAAGAAGAAGAATAGGAAAAGAGAAAAGGGGGAAGAAGGGGACTATCAACAATGATATTTACAGCTACACTGAAGTGCCCAGCAAGAGAGGAGGAAAACTATCAGCAATGATAGCAAGAATTCAAGGAAGTATATGGGAAGGGGTCAAAAAACAGTAAAAGTACACCAGAGTAGGACAAGAAATATAAAACAATTATAAAGAGTTAGTCTGACAAGAGATTTTAAACACAAATTACTAATAAAATAGACTTTGCTTGAGAGCTGAGGAGAACGCATCTGTCCGTAAAAGTGGCAAATGAGAACTGAGGTAACTGGGACAGGGGAATTGTGAGTAAGGATGAAGTTCAAGAGTGTTTGGCCTGAGCGAGCTGTAATAACAGCCAAGTCAGTTCCGATATCGGAACCGAACCCATATGTAAGGGATAAAATGAAGATTGACAACATCAGATTGAAGATATTTTAAAATAACTACATAACTGTAACACGCCCTTCTGTTTCTTTAAATATTGACTCACATTGTGATAGTCCTTATCATCTAATTTTCTCAACTTTAACATGGTCAGATATTACAAAAAACAAATACCAGACCTTCAAATAGAGACAAGCAAGAACTAATTAAATCACTGTTCATCTTCCTGCATCATATAAAAGTTCAGGCAAGAAGCAGACTGTAATATGATTACTTGAAAATGATCTTATAAATCAGATTCTGACATGAAATACAGGTCGTCTAGCACTTTGGCATATTAAGCTTATTTATTAACTGATATCCCACAGCAGAAAATATCAATTTTAAAAAGAAATACTACCTGAATATAATTATGGTTTCAACAGAACATTGCTAGACTATTTGCAGCTTCTAGTTTAAAATGGAAGAAACTATTCAATCATTGTGTCTGTTCAAGACAAGAAAACAGGCCAAGACAACAAGATGCTAAACTTCTGAGAAATAGTTATCACACTCACACTCTGTTATGGTTTTCCACTACAACATAAACATTTGTTCCTCATCAAACTCAGTTAAGAAAAGGAATGGCCCTCTGGAGTCCAAATCAGTTGCAACTCCTTTGTATGCCAAAAACAATGTTATGCTTTTCCCTCTATAGCTTGAAAGTGTAACCAAAGTTCTTTTGCTACTGACTGACAATTCAAGTGGCCAATGAGTGACCCTTCAGAGATGAGGCATACACTGCTCAAGTCTGATGCTGTTGAATGTACCTTGCCAAGCCCGGTACCCATATATATTGATTTACTGGAATGGCAGCAAGTGAATGCAATATAATGTCATTAAATACAGTAAAAAAAGAAGTTATGTTCTTATCATAATGTTCCATGTCTGTTATCCTTCATCTCACCTTCCATACTATAGCGCGAAAAGTCTTTACTGGCTCAAGGCTAACCTCTATCCCAACATGCCTAGTGGTAGCTACCCAGATCTCATTTGTGATAACCAACCACTAGACAAAGCAGGTAAAAAAGAAAATCAATTTACCAAAAGTTACCATAACAGATAATCCCCTTGTAACAGGAAGGAGGCATAACAAGGGAGGGAACAAAGACTATATCTAAGCAGCTGGAGTGACAGCAGAAACTCAGCCAGTGTAGCCAAAAAAAAAAAGGAAATCCTCTCGATAATTCAGGAAGGGGGAAGGAGGGAGGGACGCAAGAAGAAAGGTGAGATGAAGGACAACAGACATGGAACGTTATGGTAAGAACATAACTTCTTTATGTTATGTTGTCCCTATCTCGCCTTCCTTCTTGTTGTTTGGGACAGCATCTCCAGCATCTAAATCCTGGGTGGCTCACTGGAAAAAACTCTTCAGGTCTGTGGGACCAAAGGATGCCCTGTTCCGGGAGGCCATGTCCACTTTGTAATGAGTAATGAAGGGATGGGGGTTAGCCCATGTTGTTCCCGCACAGATAGAATCTACAGGTAGTCTAGCTTGAAAAGTGATAGATGTAGCCAAAGACCTAGTTGAGTGTCCTCTAATCTTTTCTGGGATTTTCATGTTTTGTGACTCATAAATATATGTGATGGTGTTGAAAAGCCACTTTGACAAGGTTACTTTTGAAACTTGAGAACCTTGATTCTTCTCTGAAAAGGATATAAATAATTGATCTGATTTTCTAATGTCCTTGGTTCTATGTAAATAAAAGCGAAGCTGCCTATGAACATCCAGTTGATGGAGCTTATACTCTGCCTTGTTGCCATAACTGGAGAAGAAAACAGGAAGTTCAATGGACTGATTCAAATTGTACTCTGAACATACTTTTGGCAAAAAGGAAGGATTAGTTCTGAGACAGACTCTTTCTTTGTGGAAAATTAAATAAGGAGGGCGAATGGAAAGTGCCTGTAACTCTGAAACCCATCTGGCTGATATAATGGTAATCAAGAAAAGGGTTTTCCATGACAATAACTTTAGAGGACAAGAAGAAGCTGGCTCAAAGGGGGGGGGGGGGGGATTAGAGCTGCTAAAACTAAATTTAAATCCCACAGAGGGGGAGGTTCTCTTATTGGGGGTTTTAACAGGGTAGTACCTCATAAGAAGGCCTTGCAAAGTTTATGTGACATGACGTTAGAACCTGTGTCCTATGTGAAAATTGGAAATGGCAGCCAGTTGCACCCGAATCGTAGCTGCAGCTGCTCCTCACTCAAAGGTTTCAGCCAAAAAATGAAGAATCTTTGAAATAGGTGCATTAAAGGGATCAATCTCATTCTTTTTTGCCCAATAAGAGAACCTCTTCCATTTACTAGCATAAAGATTCCTGATAGTGGGTTTGTGAGAAAAAACCAAAATGTGTTGAACCGCAGGGGAGGTTTCTGGAAGCCTGGCTATAGCTGGAAATGGAGAAACCAAGCTATCAGCTTGAGAGTTTGTATGGAGCGGTGGGGAGCACCTGACTGATGTGTCAGGAGGTCTGGAACTGGGTCCAGAATCCAAGGCTCCTCTTGCAGGTGATGCCAATGGAATGGAAACCATATCTGACAAGGCCAGTAAGGGGCAATAAGGATCAATTTGCACCCCAACAATTTTGCTTTCTGAAGAACTTTGGGAATTAGAGGAAATGGGGGAAAGGCATAAAGTAGTCCTGGGGGCCAATCGTGAACAAGTGCATCCCTGGGTGACTGCCCCGGTGGTGGGACTAGGGGGAGGTAGCTGCTGCATTTGTTGTTTAGGGGAGTGGCAAAGAGATTGCAGCATGGCTGGCCCTATCTGTGAAAAATCAGATCCGCAATTTCCTGTTTCATGGATCACTCATGAGGCATAAGTATTGCCCTGCTGAGCTTGTCCGCTATCTCGTTGGATTTCCCTGGGATGTGCATTGCGATCAGAAAATGTTGGGAAGACATCGCCCATTGCCATACTCATAGGGCCACCCAACACAAGTGGTAAAACCTGATCCTCCCTGTTTGTTGATATACCACACAACTGACATATTGTCCATCTGTATTGCTACAGTCCCTGAAGGAAGAGTCTTGAAGTGCTTGCAATGCCAGGAGCACCACCCTCATCTCCAGGACAATGATGTGCAAATGGTACTCATGTGGTTGCCAAGTCCCTTGAACAGACTGTCCCAGATAATGCCCTCCCACCCCATCTGGGAAGCATCCGTGGTCACTGTGGCTACTGGCTGGGGGTCAGGAAAGGTCTGCCTAGGGTGACCTGGGGGGAGTAGAGGTATCACTGCAGACCCCTCCTGCAGGACTCTGTTATTGAAATCAGGTGTGACATTGGTATTTCCTGGAATGACCATTGAGTGAAAAGGAGTCACTGCAGAATTCTCATATGGAAGGTAGACATAGGGACCAGAGTAATTGCTGCCACCATAGAACCCAAGACCTTCAGTACATACCGTGCCTGAATTCTCTTTTTTGTCATGAGTACTGAGACTTGTTGATGAATGGTAGAGACCCTTTCTTGAGGAAGCCTCGCAATCATGTCTCTTGTATTTAATTCTGCCCCTATAAATGTAATACACTGACAAGGCAACAAGGTAGATTTTTCATAATTTATGGTGATGCCTAGTTGTGCACAAGTGTGAATTGTGTGGTCCCACGCTTTTATCGGGTGATGCTCGGTGGTAGCAGTAAGGAGCCAGTCGTCTAGATACGGAAACACCTGGAATCCTAGATGCCTCAGGTGAGATGTAACTACTGCCATGCATTTGGTGAACACCCTGGGGGCTGTGGTGAGACCAAAGGGCAGAGCTCTGAACTGATAATGACTGGCTCCCAGCCAGAAGTGTAGATATCTCCTGTATCGCCTGTCCATTTTTATATGGTAGTACACATCCTGGAGATCGACAGAGCACATCTAATTGTCCTGACCCAAAAAGGGGAAAATGGACTGCAGTGTCACCATCTGGAACTTCACTTTCCTGACTGATTTGTTTAGTCTGCTGAGATCCAAAATGGGCCTCCAGTCCCCTGTCTTTTTTGGAACTAAAAAGAACCTTGTGTAAGTTCTGGATTCGATTTGGTCTGCAGGGACTTCCTGGATGGCTCTTTTTTTGTAGCAACCTTCATACTTCTAGGTTTGCCTGATCTTGAAGACTGGGTGGAACATCTGGGATCAATCGTTGTGCTCTTTTGGGGGGGGGGGTTTGGGAGAAGGGAATTTTGTAACCCCTGGATATTGTGGACTGTACCCATGCATCTTCTGTTATCATCTGCCAGGCTTTTGGGTACAGTGATAATCTGCCCCCGACTGCCTCCAGAGGTGGACAGCCGAGCATCCCATTGGGGTGCTGGAAGGGCCTAGCAGAGAAAGTATCCCTGTCACCCTGCTGTGGACCCCCCCCTGCCGTGAGACGAGTGTCTCCCATTATTATTTCCCCCTTTACCCCTGGGGGAATTTTCTCCATGTGTGTCAGGTGAAGCTCCCTGGGATTTCCGGAACCACATCTTACCACTCTTCTGACCTTTGGGGTAAGGTCTCGAGGGAGTGGAAAAATGTAGTCCCACGGCAGAGAGAGTCTTGCCATCTCGTTCACACCTGGTAAGAGTCTCTTTTACTTGAGGCCCGAACAAAGAAGAGCCATCAAAGGGGGAGCTTTTAAAGGAGGACTTGAAGGGCTCCGCAAATTGACATAGGTGCATCCAGGAGTGTCTCCGCAGAGCAACTCCTGTGCCTGCAGCCCTACTTGCTCCATCTGCCACGTAAGAAATTAGGCACATGGAGGAGTTAATGATTGAGGCCAAGGTCACGAGCTGGTTAGCCATCTTGTTTGCTGCTCCCTCAGCTGTAGGAACCTGAAATGTATCTCCCAACTCTTTGAGGAGATCCCTCTGAAGTCTTGTAAAGTGTGATAAGTAGTTCAGCGACCTGAGTGTAAAGGCCGTTGATGAAAACATACGCTTCCCATACCTGCCCATTGTCTGGGACTCCTTGTTAGGCAGATGGACAGAAAAGGAAGTGTCTGCTAGTTCCTTTTTGGTGGCTGCTGCCACCACCATAGCATCAACAGGCACTCCTTTTGAAAGAAATGGTTTGCCTTCAGGGGTAGTTATAAATTTATTGGGCCTCTGCGGAACTGGTTCCATGGTTTCTAGAGAGCTCCATGCCTTTCAACCCACTACAGCTAATAGTAGGTCAAAAGGTGCAGACACCCAAGAGGTGGAGGGTCAGGAACCAAAAGTGTCCAGGTACACTGGCTCATCCTCAGAAGGGGCAAGGGACTTCCAGTTACCTCTCTGTCTAAGGATTTATAGGATGTCTGAAAAAGAGATCCTCAGAGGGGGACTGTGGGGACCCTTCTGACTCCTCCAAGTCTGTGTTTGAGGTGACAGACTCAGGGGAGTCCAAATGCTTCTTCTTGCATTTTTTCTTCTGAGGGACCGCCTCTGAGGCATGTTCAGGGGTGGTTTCAGAAGAGGTGGGGTCACCCAATGTGACGTCTTGGGGCACAGGTTCCCTACGCTTGGGGTGGAGAGGAGGTTCCGAGGCAGACACCGGCATAGAAGGGGAAGGAGCCAATGGAACCAAAGGGGGAGCGGTTTCAGCAGACAGCACACTCCTCATCACCTCGAAGGCACCGCGGTCATGGACGGAGAGAGACTCCGGCTCCAAAGAACATGGAGACCTCCTCCGAACCAAGGGCGATGGCTCTGAGGCCAGTGTAGGAGCCAAGCTCACCTGTGCCAAAGCACTGAGAGGAAGAGGGGGGTCGGACAAGGGTCCGATGCCATTCCCCCCCCCGGAGCCGACAAGAGAGCATCGGCACCCAGATCCCTCGATAGACTGAGGTATCGAGGAGATCGGAGCGGTGGTCAGAACCGATAAACCTAGGGTTGTCGGAACCGACGGTTCCACCACCACGACTTCCATGCACTCTGGCTCCGAACTGGATGCAGTCGGAGGAGGAATCGATGAAAAAACTGGTTGGGCAGATGGCACCACTTCCTTCTGGGCTGGGCTCGACAACAATTCAACAAATACTGGTGTCTTGAGCAGCCTCTTCACCACCCTCGCCACATCATCATCCGAAAGGCTCCTGGATGCCCGAGAGGAGTGTGCAGAAGACCGGTGACTACCTGTCACAGATTGTAAAATAGGAGACTGTGGAACAGATCTCACCGGCTCCAAGGAGGGGGACCTTGATGTTTTATGAGTCTGGGACGGCTCAGAGACTGTTGATGGAGACGCTGGAGAGAGAGTCTTACCAGAGCCAACTGTCTGCTCCAAAGGCTCGGAAGACTTGTCTTTAGATTTCGTCAGCACCGAGGATGGTGCCGACGAAGATGCAGGTTTATCATCCTGTTTTTTTGAAGACTGAGTTTCTCCAGATGCAGCTTCAAAGGGGGGTTTTAATAAACCTCGTAGAATAAGCTTGTTTTGTCTCTCCTGCAGGACTCATGCACTAAAGTCATGACAAATGGAACACGAGTCATGCAGGTGAACAGCCCCTAAAGAGTACACGTAACTCGTGTGCCCATCCATAAGGGACATTTTTTTGGCAACACGAATCGCATTTTTTAAACCTGATGGTTTCGTATCCTTGGACATGGTAAAATACCTGAAACAACAAGAAAGGTAACACACAAGTTAGCAAAAATTTGCAGTAACACACCTAACTGAAAAAACACACCTTACTTTTTTTTTTTTTTTGTAACATGAGAAGGAAAGAGGAGGTAGCCTCTAAGTTAAACGGCTATGTCCCCTTAGGTAAGAAGAGCCTCTAACTAAAACGGCTTCTCCTGAAAGTAGAAGGGAGGGTGGGAAAAGAGGAAAGCCCTCTAACTTAAACGGGCTGCCGACAGGGATCACAAAGGCAAGGTAGGCCCCAAGAAACGACAGCCACAACAACAGCAATAACAAACAGCCAAAAGGTTGGGAGGGGGTAGAAGGATATAAGAAAAGTTACACTAACACTACCAGTATATGAAAAATTATCAGAAAGCTATCACAATAATCAAAATTTTACACAAGAAAAAAACTACTTAGCCTGAGCCAGCAGAAGACAATCTCAACACTGCAAGTGGCAAACGAGATCTGGGTAGCTACTGTTAGGCATGTTGGGATAGGGGTTAGCTTCGCGCCAGTAAAGACTTTTCAAGCTATAGTATGTAGCCGAGTCAGAGCCAAGTTTGGCTTTGAACCCATACAGCAAGAAAGAAGGCGAGATAGGGACAACATAACATTGTTATATTGCTAAAATACAGTAAACAATATAAACAATAAAAAAGCTTATAATTTTTATCTAAGCCCCCCAAATACACTTAAATGTAGAATAAAAAGAAGTTATGTCCTTACCATAACGTTCCATGTAGAGTGTTCATCTTGCCTTTGTTCTTACACACGGGTTCGGAGCCGATTCTCGGCTCCAAGTCGGCCGAATTGCAAAGCTCTGAATCTCAGAGAAGCTCGAGACCAGCCCATATCCCACAATCCTCCCTGCCATTACTCAGATCTAGTTTGCAAGCAAACCAGACGAAAGGATCCAACACCTGCGGTGCTAGAAGCATACACTCTCTTCAGCCATTCAGAGACACTCTCTCACCATAGCAATAACTAATGGTCTAAGCATATATCCCATGACACACGGGACCATATACCCCGCAAAGGGTCAAGACACGTCGATCAGACTCTAATCCTACCAGTTCTTCCAAACACATGGGGGGGGGGAATGTAAGAACAAAGGCGAGATGAACACTCTACATGCAACGTTATGGTAAGGACATAACTTCTTTATGTAAGAGTGTTCAATCTCGCCATTTGTTCTTACACACGGGTAGTGTCCCTAGCTCCGTGACCCCAAGTGACTCATGGAAGAACGTTCCTAAGCACAGTGGAACCAAATGATGTCCTATCCTTGGAGACCTTGTCCACTCTATAATGAGTGATGAAAGTATGTGGTTTAGACCACGTGGCTGCTGCACAAATAGTGTCCAAAGGCAAGCGAGCCGCATGAGCTAAGGAGGTGGAAACGGATCTGGTAGAATGGGCCTTAGGTTTGTTTGGTAAGGATTGGTTTGATTTAGAGTATACAAATGTTATACAGTCAGCAAGCCATTTAGATAGTGTACGTTTAGTAATTGCCATGCCCTTTTTATTGTCTGCAAAAGTGATGAAGAGTTGACCCGTTTTTCTGAAAGCTTTGGTTCTGTCTAAATAAAATCTTAGCTGCCTGTGGACATCCAACTTGTGCAACATATACTCCAGTTTGTTAGTATGATTTTTGAAAAAGGTAGGGAGATCTATAGACTGGTTAATATTCGTAACCGAACATACTTTTGGAAGGAAAGATGGATTTGTACGCAAAGAAACCCTGTCTGGGTGGAATATCAGGCAAGGTGGTCTGACCGATAATGCCTGCAGCTCTGAGACTCTACGAGCTGAGGTCACGGCGACGAGAAACAGCGTCTTCCACGACAAGAACTTTAGGAGGCATGACGAAGCAGGTTCAAAAGGTGGCAACATGAGTTGCTACAGTAGCAAATTCAGGCTCCATGGAAAGAAAGGTTTTCTGACAGGCGGTCTAAGATGGAAGGTTCCTTTCAAAAAGGCTTTACAAAGCCTGTGAGACATAATGGAAGAACCTCTCTCACCAATATGGAAGTTTGATATGGCCGCCAACTGTACTCTTAGAGTGGAAGTAGAAGCTCCTTCGTGAAAAAGGATGGATAAGAATTCTAAAATTTTATGTAAAGGAGCTACCAAGGGATCTAAGTTTTGACTAGATGCCCAATATACAAAGCGTTTCCACTTACTCGTATAGAGCTTAGTAGTAGAGGCTTTATGAGAAGCAACTAGGATGTGTTGAACTGCCGGAAGGAGTAGATGAGACCTGGCTAGGCAGGGAAGCGGAGCAGCCAAGCTGCTAGTTTGAGGGACTGTAGAGACGGGTGAGGAACTCCCGACGAGTGTGTCAGCAGGTCTGGCACTGGGTCCAGAATCCACGGTTCCTCTATTTGATGAGCTCGAAGAAAGGGAAACCATATTTGACAAGGCCAGAATGGGGCTATGAGTATTATAGTCCTTTCCAGGCTCCTGGCTTTCTGTAGAAATCTGGGAATCAATGGAGTCGGTGGAAATGCATATAGGAGACCCGGGGGCCAATCGTGTATCAGTGCGTCCCTGGGGACATCCCCCGGAGGGGGTAGAAGGGCAAAGTAGCTTCTGCATTTTGCATTCAATGGGGAAGCAAACAGATCGCAGCAAGGCTGGCCCCATTTGCGGAAGATCTTTTCCGCCGTCTGTGAATTCAGGGACCACTCGTGAGGTAACAGGATGGCTCTGCTCAACCTGTCCACAATGACGTTTTATGACCCCGGGATGTGCGTTGCTATCAGAAAGCGACCCATGGACTCTGCCCATTGCCAAATTCTCATGGCCTCTCTGCATAACGGGTAAGACCTGGTTCCCCCCTTGCTTGTTTATGTACCAGACTACAGACATGTTGTCTGTCTGAACTGCTACTGTCCCTAGAGGTAAGAGGGCTTGGAAGTGTTGCAACGCTAGGAACACCACCCTCAACTCCAGAACATTTATATGTACAGTGTACTCCATGCTGGACCATTCTCCTTGGACTGTTCTTCCCTGAAAAAGCCCCCCCCCACCCTATCAGGGAAGTGTCCGTGGTTATTGTGGCTGTTGGAATGGGTAGAACAAACGGACGACCCACAGTGAGGTTCTGGTCGCGCACCCACCATGAGAGGTCCCGTCTGCAAGATTCTGTTATCCTGATCTCGTGCGTTAGGGGTAGGTGTTGGAACGACCACTGCGCAAAGAGCAGCCATTGAAGAATCCTCATGTGTAACCTTCCCATAGGGACTGCAATTAATGCAGCTGCCATCAGTCCCAACACTTTTAACACCAGTTTGGCCGGGGCTTTCTTGCTGACTAGAAGAAGTAGAACCTGCTGTTTGAGCGTTGAAGCTCTTACTGGGGGGAGTTTTAGTAGTGTCGATCGTGTATTTAGATCTGCTCCGATGAAGGAAATACACTGTGAGGGCGATAAGCAAGACTTTTCAAAGTTTATGGATATCCCTAAGTGGGAACAAAGGCCGATTGTGTAGTCTCTGGCTTGCAATAGTCGACGCTCGGTGGTGGCAGTGAGGAGCCAGTCGTCCAGATAGGGAAACACCCGGAATCCTTGTCGTCTCAAGTGAGCCGCAACTACTGCCATGCATTTGGTGAATACCCTGGGGGCTGAGGTGAGTCCAAAGGGCAGAGCTCGAAACTGAAAGTGACTGGCCCCCAGCCGGAAGTGCAGGTGATCTCTGGACGGTCTGGCCATTTTGATGTGGTAGTACGTGTCTTTGAGATCTATAGAGCACATCCAATCGTCCTTCTGTAAGAATGGAAGGATTGATTGAAGCGTGACCATCTGGAACTTTTCCTTCTTCACGAAGTTGTTGAGATGACTGAGATCTAAGATTGGTCTCCAGTCCCCTGTCTTTTTTGGAACTAAAAAGAACCTTGAGTAAGTTCCGAATCCTCTTTGGTCTGCCGGGACTGGTTGGATGACTCTGTTTTCGAGCAGCTTTGAAATTTCTACAGCTGCTAGTTTTCGCAGACGGGGTGGCACGTCTGGAAATTTTCTTTGTAGAGGTGGTGTTGAAAAGAAGGGGATTTTGTATCCTCTGGTTATAATGCTTTTTACCCAAGAATCTGAAGTAATGTTTAGCCAGGCCAGTGGGTATAAAGCTAAGCAACCCCCGACTGCCTCCAGAGCAGGACAGCTGGGCCTCCATTCAGGAGTGCTGGAAAGGCTTCCCAGGGACGGAATCCCTGTCGCCTTGGTTATGTGGACCCCCTCTGCCGCCGGGGCGGTGTCTTCCATTTCTACCCCCTCCTCTGCCTCTGGAGGGGGTATCACTCTGTGTGGTCTGGAAAGATCCCTGATTCTTACGGAACCACATTTTTCCGCCTCGTTGCCCTTTGGGGTATGGTCTAGTAGGAGCGGAAAAATGGACCCCGACAGCAGACAGGGTCTTTCCTCTTGCTCGCACCGAGTGAGAGTCTCCTTAACCTTGGGCCCAAAAAGTGTGGCACCATCAAAAGGGGCATTGGCAAAGGAAGACTTGAAGGCTTCCGCAAAGGAGCACAGCCGCATCCATGATTGTCTTCGAAGAGCAATCGCTGAAGCTGCAGCTCTACTCGATCCCTCGGCTGCATACGAGATGAGCCTCATGGATGAGTTTACTATGGATGTGAGGGTGTTAAGTTGTGCTGTTACCTTATCTGAAACAGCAGCATCTGTGTTACCCTGGAGGGTATCTGTCAGCTCCTTGATGAGATCCTTCTGCAAACGTGTGAAATGGGTCAGGTAGTTTAGCGGACGCATGGAAAAAGTCGCTGAACTAAAAATGCGCTTCCCATATCTGTCCATAGTCCTAGAATCCTTATTAGGAGGATGAACAGATGAGGAAGACTCAGACATCTCCTTTTTCGTGGCTGCCGCCACCACCATAGCGTCGACAGGGATTCCCTTGGTGAGATAAGATTTATCTTGGGGAGCAGTGATGAACTTGTTTGGCTTCCTAGGTACTGGTTCCACTGTGTCAAGTGTCTCCCACGCCCTTCGAGCAATCAAATCCATTAATTCATCGAAGGGCAGGGTCACCCAGGAGGTAGAAGGTTGAGCCCCAAAAGCCTTCAGCAGCACCGACTCATCCTCAGAGGGAGCTAGGGACTGCCAATCACCCCTCTGTTTCAAGATCTCCAGGATGTCTGCAAATGACACATCCTCCGAGGGTGATTTGGGGGACCCCTCTGCCTCATCCAAGTCGGTGTCAGACGTTAGAGATTCCTGTGGGGAATCTATGTGCCTCCTCTTGCACAACCGTTTCCTTGGGACCTCATCAGAGGGGGCTTCTGGTGAGGCCTCTAAGGAACAGGGGGAACCCTCTGTGGGTGGCTGAGGCAATTGGGCTCGACGCTTGGGATGGATCATGGGAGCAGAAACAGAAAGTGGCCCTTTTGGGGAAGGAGAAGATTCCCCTGATGATGTGGTTGTCTGTGCAGACAATACCTTCCTCATAAGGTCAAAGGCCCCCGAACCCCTGGCTAAGGGCTCCCCCGGTTCCGAAGAACACGGAAGCATCCCAGAACCAGGTGCCGTGGGCTCCGACCCCGAGGACGGAGCCGAACCAGTCTGTGCCGAGGCCCCGAGAGGGAGAGTTGGCACCGACAGGTCGGTACGACTCTCGGTCCCAAAACCGAGCAAAGACCGTTGACTCCGTGACTCCCCTAACGGTTCCAAAGGAGTCGAAGTCAAAGGTGTCGATCGTGCAATGGATGGTTTTGGCACCGAGGGCTCCACTATCATCAGGTCATCTTCTCCCGGCTCCAAGATCTGGATGGGTCTCGAAGGAGGACCCGTTGGAGATATGGGGAGGCCTTCTAGTTTCAACACCAACTGGGAGGAAACTGCAATTAACTTGGAAAGGGCCGTGTTTTCCATGAGTTTCTGCATGACACGATCCACATTTGTGTCAGACAAGGGTCTGGAAGAACGGGTCGAAGGAGCCGAAGATGGCACCGACCGAAGAATGGACGGTGGTGGCAGTTCCGACACCGGTTCCAAGATCTGGGGCTCAGTAAAAGATAAATGTTCGACGCTTGGCCCCGAGATCTGTGGAACCGGCGAACGAACCCGAGAAGATGAACTCGGAGCCGATGACATGGGCTCCGACATCTTTGACCCCTTCGAGGATTTAGAAGCCTGATCCGACTTGTCCAAAGCCTCTTGAAAGGCCGGCTTCAACAATCCTCTGTCAATAAGCTTCCTGCGTCTATCTGTCATGACCCTCCCGCTAAAGGAATGACAAATAGAGCAATCCTCTTGGAGATGGAGAGGGCCAAGACAGTAGACACAGGAAGCATGATTGTCAGTAATGGACATTTTCTGCCCACACTGACATCTTTCAAAACCAGATTTGGCTTTTTCTGACATTGTACAGTGACAATGATAACAACTACAATAATAGGAAAAAATTACTAATCCTAGCAATATATGTATACTAAACAGGTTATATATATAAAACTCTCACAAAAAAAACACACCCAAGAAAAAAAGGTTAGGCCACAAAGGTGCCTGGAGAAGAAACTATAAGGAAGTATCAACAAGAAAAAAATTTGAATTCTTATCTGAAGAAATTTACAACAACTCAAGTTTCTATCTGGTCTGAGCTCTCCTCGATCCGATCTGTTGCAGCGGCAAACTAGATCTGAGTAATGGCAGGGAGGATTGTGGGATATGGGCTGGTCTTGAGCTTCTCTGAGATTCAGAGCTTTGCAATTCGGCCGACTCGGAGCCGAGGATCGGCTCCGAACCCGTGTGTAAGAACAAACGGCAAGATTGAACACTCTTACATGGAGGGTTAAGACAGGTGCTAGCTCTTCCAACAAAAGCATAGTAGAACAATCTGAATGTAACCAGTTACATAATTTACCAGTTTTAAGACTGTATACGGTAGGGGCATGCAGAAGTGGTAATCATCCAGAATGCATTCTGAGCTCTGCTATACAAGAACTTTTATAGTTACCTGTAAAAACTTTAGCCTTGCTAGAAAATCAGCAACATAGCTTCCCAATGGTTTAAGGCTTGGATAAGATCGTTTGGCCCACTTTTCGGGGACTTTTCCAACAAGTAAACTACCAGCAAGGGCTTCCAAATCAGCATCCATAACAACCAGTCCTTTAATAGCTTTCTGTAAACTCTGGAGTGTAGTTCTAATAGTTCGGATTAGGCTGAAGAGAAAATATTAACAGACAATACTAAGCATGCGGCACTTGTAGTGGAATACTGTACTCTGAAGCACATTCTCATTGTGTGGATCGTATCTACTGACTACAGAAAAATGCACATACCACCAGAATTAAAGTGACACATAGTTCTACAGTGCATTTAATTAACTCTATCAGCATGTTAATCATTAAGTAAGTTGTTTAAAGAACTCACCAGAACTGTAGCTACTACTATCATTTTCCTGATCTGAATTTACACATTTGGATTATGCCACTTCAACTGGCAACCAAATGGCTCAAGCTTTTCAGTGTTTCCTGAAGTTACAGAAAATGATAACAGGGAGCAGCTGCTTTATAAATGCAATCAACACTGCCTCAGAAATTAATTTTTCAGGGCCTTCTCCTTTTAAAAGCAGTTTGTGTATGCCATATTTCTTACACATACTGAATACTCTTACATCATACCACTCAAAGTGTGACCGGTGAAATCATTTAACTAGTAAATGATCACCACTCTGGCTTTGCCACTTCAAGTTTGCAGCATAGATCATGGCTAGACTTGCTTTCCTCAGGATGCAAGGATGGCAAAATACACAATTTTATGTATGGGTCCCTACCTGAAGGATGAAAGCTCACAAGTGAGCATCAAAAGTCCAAATTGGGAGGCTGAAAGCCTGGAAGGTCAAAAAACAAAGACTTTGATTGTAAGGGATTGTGTTACAGTGGGAATTGTTTTCTTTCTCCTTTCCTCACTGTAGTGCAAGCTCAGAGTTTGCATATATAATTAGCAGGAGGTGTTGGGGGAGTAGTTCCTCACATAGGGAGGTGCAATGCAAAAATCGTAGATGTTGTGGGTTTTTTTGTTTTTAGACCTTCTGGGTTTCTGATGT
Organism: Protopterus annectens; assembly: GCF_019279795.1. NCBI lineage: Eukaryota > Metazoa > Chordata > Ceratodontiformes > Protopteridae > Protopterus > Protopterus annectens. The sequence goes on from NC_056740.1 coordinate 341,850,430, forward strand.
TCTTGGTTCAGTCTTTTGACATTCGCTCTTGTGAGCTTTCATCCTTCAGATAGGGATCATATCTTCCAAAAGTGGCTGGAGGTATTATGAATGCATAAAAAAGAAAGCACAGCACCCCAGCATCTCACAAAATAGCAATTTAATGTGATGGCTTATACTGCAGCAACACAAACTAAGTTTCCCATTACAAACAGAGCTTTTCAGTGCTGACAACATTAGTGTGCACTAATAATCTATGCACATAATGGCAGGAATAGTGATCAAAAAACACTTAATGAATATATGTAATAATTAATTTTATATATATATATATATATATATATATATATATATATATATATATAGAGACAGAGAGAGACAGAAGCCAAGAAAAATATTGTATAAATAAAACTAAATACAATGTTTATGAGAATAAATATACTATGTACTGCATTAGATGCTACACATTTTAAAAACAGCAGCACAATACTGACTACTTGTGGACAATTTTAAAATTACATGTATGTTAACCATAATTATAAACATTGTTTTAATCTAAATACGTTTACTAGACCTCAATACTGCACACAATGTCAAATAATAAATACAAATTTAAAAATTCATATTTATTAATTCATGTACAAATAATTATCAGTTATAGTATTTCATTCAGATCCACACCATACATGGTCCCCAATGTTAATATTCACCTTTTTCCTTGCCATGCAATACACATAATATCTATATCTATATTTATCTCACTCTCTCTCTCTCTTTATACATATATATATATATATATATATATATATATATATATATACATATATATATATATATATATATATATATACACACACACACACACACACACACACACACACACACACACACACACACACACACACACACAACCCATATGAACACATTTGGCTGTTTCAACAAAAAAAAGAAGTTATGTTCTTAACATAACATTCCATCTGTTTTGTTGATCTTCATTCATTCTTGACTGTTGGGTTTCGGTTCCATCCTTGGAACCAGCTCGGCCTTTGTAACAAGCTCATGCCCACCAGAAACTCCCAAGCTAAGGCTATCCATAGTGCCTTGCTTCCCTTTCCCTCAGATCGAGTTTTGCCTGTCGAAATAAATGTAGAAGCTTTGTCGAGCAGCTGCCATACTACAATACCAGGACTAGATCCAAACCTCCAGGAGTCTTTGGATGGGGTTGGAGGGTGGGATGTCAAGAATGAATGAAGATCAACAACACAAATGGAACGTTTTGGTAAGAACATAACTTCTTTATCTGATTTTGTTAATCTTCAGTCATTCTTGACTGTTGGGACAGAGTCCCTAGCTACTTTATGTCCTGAGAGGCTATGGGAGGATATTCCTGAGCACCACAGAGCCAAAGGATGCTCTTCCCCTGGAGACTGTATCCAATCTGTAATGAGTGATACAGGTATGTGGGGTAGCCCAAGTGGCTGTTGCAAAAATGTCATCCAGAGACTCTAGAATGAAAGGCTACTGAAGTGGCAACTGATCTGGTAGAATGAGCCTTGGCCTTTGTTGATAGATTCAGTTTATTTTGGTTGTAAACAAAGGTGATGCAATCTCTCAACCATTTTGATAAGGTAACTTTGAAAACCAGTTAGCCCAGTCGAGTGCCTGAAAAGGACAAAAACAATTGGTCTGATTTTCTAAACAATTTCATTTTATTCAAGTAAAAGCATAATTGTCTGTGCACATCCAACAAATGTAAACAATATTCTCCCTTGTTTGAGAAATTTGGAAAGAAAACTGGTAGGTCTATAGTTTGGTTAATATTTGAGTCTGATATAACCTTAGGAAGGAAAGAGGGGTTGGTTCTAAGCGATACTCTCTTTTTGTGAAAAATAATGTATGGATGTTTCATGTACAAAGCTTGCAATTCTGATATTCTCCTGGCTGATGTGATGGCTACCAGGAAAAGGGTCTTCCAAGATAAGAACTTGATATCACAGATGGCTGCTGGTTCAAAGGGTTGATGGGTTAAACTTTGCAAAACTAATGTTAAATTCCAAGGTTTGATGGGTTCTTTAAAGGGTGGTTTCAAATGCAAGATGCCTTTCAAGAAGGTTTTGCAAAGGCAATGAGACATTAAAGAAAGGTAATTAAAAACATTATGAAAATTGGAAATAGCAGCTAAGTGAACCCTAATAGTAGAAGCTGAGGCTCCTGATTGGAAAATAATTTACAAATATTCTAAAACCTTATCAAATGAGGCTGAAAAAGGGTCAGTCTTCTCTGCAAAAGAAATCTGTTCCATTTACTCAGATAAAGTTTTCTGGTGGATGGTTAATGGGAAGTCAAAAGAATCTTCTGAACTGGGGAAGATAGATTTTTCTGCCTGGCAATTACTGGAAGTGGAGATAGCTTGAGACTGTATAGGTTTGGATGGACCATCCCCTGCAGATGAGACAACAGGTCCGGAGTTGGGTCCAGAGTCCATGGATGGTGAACCAGGTGAGCCCAGAGAAAGGGGAACTAGACTTGTTGGGGCTAATAAGGCACAATGAGGATTACTCTGCTTCTCAACCGTTGGGCCTTCTTCAAAAATTGGGGAAACAGGGGAAAGGGTGGAAAGGTGTAAAGCAGTCCCAGGGACCAATCGTTTAGAAGAGCATCTCTCAGGGATTCCCTATGGTGGGGGAGGGGGGGCAAAGTAGCTGTTGAATTTGTGGTTTATGGGAGATGCAAATAAGTCACAGCAAGGCTGACCCCAGCGATGAAATATCTTCATCACTACATTGGGACTGAGAGACCACTCGTGAGGCAGGAGATTGCATCTGCTCAGTTTGTCCGCAATCACGTTGGAATTCCCTGGAATATGTGTGTTGCTATCAGAAAGCGATTGGGTGCTACTGCCCACTGTCACACTCTTAGGGCTTCCCAACATAAAGGGTAAGATCTGGTTTCACCCTGTTTATTGATGTACAAAAGCAGAAAAAACAAAGGTCCACCATTCAATACACTGCAATACTTATTTATTTAAACAAAAGTAAAAAGACAAAGCTTTCGAGTAAAACTCTTCCTTAGTGTATCTAACATAAAAAACTACTCACATTTTATACAAGACACAGCCAATCAGTTAATAATTGTAATTCCTGTCAATCAATGATTTAAAGTGCCCCAACAATATATATAAAAAATGCATACATATCCTTACATATGAAATTATTCAAAAAGGACAACATTCCCAATTAAATCATATCATGCCTATCTTTTAAATTGCCATATATTGAATGGTGGAACTCTGCTTTTTCTGCTTTGTTACTGATTTTGTATACCTTGAAGTCCTTTAGCCGTCTGGGAGAGTTATTTGAATTTTTGTTTGTTGATGTACCAGACTACTGCCATGTTGTCTGATTGGATAGCAATTGTCCCTGAATGGAGGGTCGATTGAAATGCCTGCAACGCTAGAAACACGGCCCTCAGCTCTAGGACGTTGGTATGCAAATTGGCCTCTGAGGGGGACCGAGTGCCTTGGACTGTTTTTCCCTGATAATGCCCCCCACCCCATCAGGGATGCATCCATGGTCACTATGGCCTTGGGCTGAGCAGGAGTGAAAGGGCAACTCCATAATTCCTGTTCTGACTTCATCCACCACATTAGATCCTGCTTGCATTGGTTGGTTATATGGATTAGTTAAGACATCGAGTGTGACGCCAGAAGCCATTGGAGCAATCTCATGTGAAACCTTGCCAATGGAACTAGAGTGATTGTTGCTGCCATTGATCCTAGGAGTTGTAAGACTAAGTGAGCCGGGACTTTGTTGAGAGAGAGTATCACCTGAAGCTGTGATCTTAACCTTTGCAGTCTGTGAAGAGGTAGAGCGGCCATACAGGAGTTTGTGTTGAATGTCACTCCAATGAATTCTATCTTGAGTGGGAGACAGCTTCAACTTTTCCCTGTTTATTGAAATGCCTAGGTAATCTGCAAGGTCTAGGATGGAGTCCAAGGCATGAAGCAGTAGATGCCTGGCAGGGGTGGTGAGGAGCCAGTCATCTAGATAGGGAAACACACGGAATCCTTGTAGTCTTAAACAAGCTGCAACCACTGCCATGTATCTGGTGAACACCCTGGGGGTTGTGTTAAGACCAAAGGGCAGTGCGTGAAATTGGTAGTGGCTTGCTGCCAGCCGAAAGTGGAGGTATCTTCTGGAGCATCTGTCCATCTTCATGTGGTAATACACATCCTAAAGATTTATACAGCACATCCAACCATCTTTCTCCAGAAATGGAATAGACTGTATTGTGACCATCTGGAATTTTGACTGTTGAACAAACTTGTTCAAGACACTGAGGTGTAGAATTGTCCTCCAGTCCCCTGTCTTTTTGGCACTAAAAAGAATCTTGAGTAAAATCTGGATCCTATTTAGTCTGGTGGGAAAGTTTAGCTCTCTTTTGAAGCAGCTTTTGAATTTCTTGTGCTGCTGTATCCCTCTGACTGGGTGGAACATCAAGGATTCGCCTTTGTGGCCTTGGATATAGATTGAAGGGGATACAGTAACCTCTGGTAATTACTGTCTGCACCCAGGAACCTGATGTTATTGAGAGCTAGGCTAGCTGGTGCAGAGAGAATCTTCCCCTGACTGCCTCCAGAGATAGCCAATCAGGCTGCCACTCAGGAGCACTGGTAGGGTTGTCCAGGGAAGAAATCTCTGGAACCCTGGTTACACGAGCCCCATCTCCCATGGGAGGGGCATCTTCCCAATGAGCTCCCCCCTCTGCCCCGGGGGAGGGAACTCACCATGTGTGTCCTGAAAAGGCACTTGGGACTTCCTGAAGCACATCTTCCCATTCCTCTGATTCCTGGAGTAAGGTCATTGAGGAGTCGAAAACCGCACACCTTTCCATCTTTCTCACACCTAGCTAATGTGTCTCTGACTTTGGGGCCAAATAACAAGGTAGCATCAACAGAAGCATTGATGAAGGAACACTTAAAGGGTTCCGCAAAAATTACACAAGTGCATCCAGGCGTGACACCTAATGGCAACACCTGTACCTGCTGCCCTGGCCGTCCCTTCAGCTGTGTGAGCAATAAGCCCCATGGACGAGTTGGATATCAATTCTAGGGTTGCAAGCTGGGAGGCAACTTTATCGCATACCTCATCAAACACTGCTCCTGCCAAGGTGCCTGAGAGCTCAGTGATCAAGTCCCTCTGAATACAGGTAAAATGTGCCAAGAAGTTCAACGCTCATATGGCAAAAGTCACTGAAGTGTAGACCCACTTCCCAAATCTGTCCATCATCTGAGACTCCCTGTTTGGAAGATGGAAAGTTGGACTCACCGCTGCGAGTTCCTTCTTTGTGGCAACCACCACCACCACAGCAACTACCGCTAAGCCTTTAGACCAGTAGGGCTGGTCCTCTGGTGCACTAACAATTTTGTCTGGTCTCCGGGGAATTGGCTCTATAGTGTCAGGGGCCTTCCAAGCATGCTTTATGATGTGCTTAACCAAATCATCGACAGGTGGGGTCACCCAAGAAGTAGATGGCCAGGCACAAAAAGCCTGCAAGAAAACAAATTCCTTGGAGGAAGGGTTGGTGGACTTCACCCATCTGTTTCAAGATTTCCAGGATGCCTCCAAAGGAGACATCTTCGGGAGGTGACCGTGGGGACCTTTCCCCTTCACTGTAGTCTGTATCCTCAGTGAGAAATTCTTCTGGATAATTCCTCAGTGAGAAATTCTTCTGGATAATCTAAGTGCTTCCTCTTACAGGGTGGCTCCTCAGGGGGAAGGTCTGAGGAGAACTCCGAAGAGAGGGTACCCTACTGCAGGGTGTCTTGCTGCTCACATGCCCACTGTCCCGATGTTGGAGGTTGTGCCAGCTGCGAGCCAGAGGATAATTAGATGTGACACTCTGACGGAGATGGTAACAACTGCGAGCCTGCTGAGGCAAGAGCTCTTTCCATAATCTGGAAGGCAGACCTGCCTGAAGAGGGATGGGAGCCCAGAACCAAGAAAGACAACCTTGTAATGGGGGTCACACTCCACTCCAATGAGCCCACCCCCAGAGCACAAACCTCGAGAGGACATGGAACTGTCAGAGCACCAGAACAGTAGCTGGCACCATGGAAAAAATCAGCACCGGACTAGGGATCACAGAGCCAAGAGCCAAGTCACGGTCCCGAGGGTGGGTAGGCTCCGAATGAGCCGAGGACCACAGAGCCATTTCCGGAGCTGAGGTGAGATCCACCATCAGCACCGAAGTAGTTGGTATCAGGAGCAGAGTCGAAGTTGAGGGCTCCAAGACCTGCAGAGAGGTTGAAGGAGGAATATAGGATGGAGTCTGTGGAGTACCCCTTGGCTCTGGATGGGAGGGAGGTCCTAAAAGGGGCTGGCCGACCTCTAGCTGCCAAGAGCTGGTCCACTATCCTCATTATATTAAACTCTGAAAGACTCCTGGTGGAACAAATAGACATCCCTGAGGGAGATTCTGGGCGATCTGTGAAAGGGCTTAACTGTTGACCATAAAAGGGGTCAACAGATGGAGAGTACCTAGTCCTGGGCAGGGATTTGACCTTCAGCACCATGTACGGCTGACCAATTGTTTGTGATGCAGGGGAGGTAACCAGTGTGGGTGAAACTATTGTTGGTGCTGAGAAGGTCAGAGGTACTAATGAAGGGGTCAGTAGCATGGTAAGTTTTGTCGGTTCCTGTAAAGTTCATTAAGTTAATGCACCTATTAAGTTAATATCATACATAAACAGTAGAAATAAGCTCATAATTCCCCCAAGTCCAAGTCCCCTTAATACCACGTGTTGGAGAGTGGGTATATACATTTCAGATACAAAAGTTGTGTACCTGCCATGATAGATTTGAAGTACTCTAGTCTATTTTCTTCAAAGCAGATGCAAAGAATCCAGGCTGGTCCTCCTAGGTTGCCTCATGAAAGCATACCTTGGATGACATTAGCCCCAAAGTAAGACTGAGTCCTAGAGGTCACAACCAGATCAGTGCTTTCTGAAAGTATTTAGAGAAGCCCGTGCTCCAGCTGCACAAAAAAAAAAAAAAAAAAAAAAAAAAAACAGTGCTAAAAACCAGGCATGTGCCATAGGAATAGCAGTCAACATTTTGTTACACTTTTCATAACATACCTTGACAAAATAACTTTGGACACTTTGGAACCCAATTTGCTAAGAGCAAATGAAACAAATAACTATTTTTTTTTTCTCATTGGTTTTGCTCTGTCAACATAAAACCTGAGTTGTCTATATACATCCTAATAGTATAAGAGGTGTTCACTCCTATTGGAATAACTGGGAAGATACAGGCAACTTAGAAATGTTCACATTTATCCCTGTGGCTAATTTTGGAATGAAGGAAGGGTTTAATCATAAGGACATTCTTATACATCTGGAAAAAAAAAAAAAGAGTACGGAGGTTTAAAGCATAAAGTTTGCAATTCTGAAATTCTCCTTTCCTTGCAAAAGTTATGGCTAGAAGAAATGGTGTTGTCCACGATAAGTGAGATAAATCCAGTTTGGTAATGGGTTCAGAGGTTGGTAAAGCCAATTTCTGTAGAATGTAGTTTAAACCCAAGGAAGGTCAAGTTCTTTGACTGGATGTCTTATCTGAAGTGTATCATTAAAAAGGCTTTACACAACTTTAAAGAAGTAAGTGAAGAGTTGTGAAGTCCTTAGTGAAAACTGAAAATGGCATTAAGATGAACCATAATCAATAATAAAACAATGCAAACATTCTGAAAAAGGTAATCAAAGATAAGAGGCATATGAGCTGAAATGGGGTGCAGACCTTTAGATGTTGCCCAAATGGCAAAGCAAGTTCATTTACTTGTGTATGTTTTCTTTGTTCAGGGTCTTGGGGAAAGGAGGATGATCTCTACAACCCTGGGAGGATATGCAGCATCCCTGGTCATTACTGGAAGTGGAGTGATCATGTGGTTAGCCATAGGGGCTGAAGGTTGATGTGAGGCTTGTAGGATGGGTGATTTAACAGTACTCTGAATGGCCTCAGCTATAGATGCTTCTCTAGAAGATGAGATCAGAGTTGAAGGAAATATATGTCTTGAAGCCAGAATGAGGTTATGAGAATGGCTTTTGGTATGATCCAGAATAACAAAAAAAGATGAAAGGCATAACGTAGCCTTAGTGGATATTTATAGATGACATCCTCCCTGGGGAATTCCCCATCATGGGAAATTAAAGACTAGAAGTTGCTGCATATTACACTGGTTGGGAATGCAGATAGGTTGTAGTAAGGTTTCCCTCCATGATGGAAGAGTTTCTGCACTTCTGAAAAAAAATGGCAAATTACACACGTCTGGCATTGCGCATTACAAAACGGGGATCTAGTGGAATATAACAGGTTATCAGAAAGTAATTGGTTGATAGAGCTCATTCTTACACTATCATGGTTCTCAACTCAATGGATATGAGCAAGGTTCACCCTGCTTGTTTATGTACCATACCATACTATGGTCATGTTGTCACTGTGCATAAAGGAGACCTGGAAGACTTGCAGTGAGGAGGACTGCCCTCATTTTCAGAACACTGATGTGCAGACTGCCCATTTACTGTGATCATGCACACTGACAATACTTCCAGGCCATAGGGCAAAGGTGTCCATAGGGACAGTCATCACAAGACTAAGGAAGTGAAAGTGGATGACCAAAGTAAAGTGGGGTGTGTGAAGTCACCAATGCAAATGCACTTTACATGCTTCTGACATTTTCACTCAATCAACCAACTAGTCCATCAACTGAGACGACTGTACTTTTAAGATCTGCTATAGAACTCACATCTGGAACCCTGTACGAGGCACCAAGTACATTAAGTACATTATCACTATCATAAGCCTAATGTTTTGTGCAAAGTGTTGCCAAAACTGATTGAGACTGAAGAAGCTGAGACACTGCCAACTGCATAGAAAGAATCCTGTCTGGATGAAGGCTGGCCTTGCAGCATAGTGTGCATAGAGGTCATGCAATTAACATTAGAATCTGTAATTGTTCCACATGGATGTTACAATGTTCACTGAAATTTTCCAAGAATTTAAATAGGTAGTAAAGACCACCCATGCTATCAGTGAGACCAGTAGCAAGTCATCTAAGTAAGAAAACAACTTGCCCCATTGTAACCCCTGACAGGTATAGGCATGCATTTTTTTTAAATAATTTTCACTTCCTTCAAAATAGTCTCATATTAATTCACCATACCTCCTGCACAACACCCTTCTCGACCTCTTCTGTCTTCTTCAGCACCCAATACAAATGCAATGATGACAAATGTACTACTGGGTTAATTAGTCCCAAACTTCCTGCTTCTCCTTCACAATACACACCTCTTTTAATATGATGCATCTTTGAACCCTATATATACCAAATATGATTTCCATCAGTTCCATTTCCTTTATTCATCAGAAGTACATATACCTCCCCATGTACCGTAACATCTGTAAAATATGACAATGTATTAAATATACCTGCTTTTTAAATTTCAGATGAAACATTTTCCACACACTAACCAAGTTTTCCTACTGTCACTTACATGCTTCTTGCTTTCTACACTTGATCCCTAACACACTTACTTACTGCCTTCAAAAATATACCCTTGCTATTTCAAGCTCAAACTCACCCTCTATAAATTCTCTTCCACTCTTTAATATCATCTCCTTCATTTATTCTTTATTTTTTGTGTTTCTTACCCACTTTTCTGTGTACCAAAAATACTGGAACTCTTACTCCTTCCACTATCTTCTAGTTTGCACCAGATGCTATTTGTTTACAATTTAATAATACTGCATACATTCCTCTTACTGGGCATCATGGCTTTACCCCTTCCTGAAGCCATATTTTTCACACTTAAAAAGTCATTCACCATTACTTTATTTCAAGTATTGACATATACCATACTTTAACACTTAGCTTATTCTCTCACATATCCCCTAACTTTCTAATACTGTCCACATACTGTCATGTTCTGTATAATTAAATTCCTTTGCTACATCGCACATAATCACTATCTTTCTCTTTTCCCATACTATGCTATCAATCACCTCTTTTATTATAATTAAGATATCCTTTGCTTGTCTTTCTTTCATCCCATGTATCCCATTATATATCAGTTTCCTATCATTTTATTAAATCTTTTTTGTAAATTCTTAAAAAGTGTGTATTCTGTATTCCATGAAGTAATAATCTGAATATAATCTCTTTTTCTTTTCGGAACATAAACATATAACTTTCATATACTTCACAATTTATCGCATTCCATTAACTATTCACGTAATATTTTAATAAAGCCAGCTTTCTTCTCTTCCCCTATTTCTTTATGCAGCCCATAACTTTAGTTGGCTCAGTCCTAATGCACTATTCTCATTTACTTCTTTAACACTTCTTCCATCTCTTATTTTATTTCTTTTACTGTTTCCTTTGTCCGAAATTTATTCACCTGCCATATAATCTCTTTTGTTTGTTTTTTTCACATACATTTTTGTCACATAATCGTTTGCAATATTCATGACTTTCTGTTGTCTAACCCATATTCCACTACTACTATCTCTCATTCTTTTTCGTTTCCTTTCTTCATACCTCATATTCTTCACCAAAATGCTGTAACTTCATTTTTACTTATAAAACAGGCTTTGTCTATAAATCACATCTTAATTTTTTAATTTTTCATAAATCTATCTTTTACATAAATATTAGGTCTCTCATTTCCCTAACATATCTTCATACTGTTTTAAAATCTTCCTATATTATTCTTTTTTACTGTTTTCTTATCCATATTTTTACCTCAAAATGCAACTTTTTAATACTTTTGTTTATACATTACCCATCATTCTGTTCATGTTTTAAGAAGGGTCTCTCTGCTTTCTATTTTGACCTTACAGTTCCTGTTAACCTTGTAATACAGTTACTTTCTTTAATAATTTCTTCATTATCCAATATTACTACCCACATTGCATTATACTCTGATGGGTAAATAAATAGATAGATAGAGAAATAGGTAGATAGATAAGCATGTTTCTTTTCTTCCTCTTTGAACTTCATTTACCCTCTCTGATAATAACATATACCCAGTTCTAACAAAATACTCTAAACTGTTTATTTTTTTGGTTGTTATTGTGGTATTTCACAATTGCCTTCTGTTCTTTAAACTGTATTTTAATTTTTGGGGGTTGTCAAAGCTGCGGAACTTTACAACTGCTCACTGTTCTCTACCATCTTTTACTTTTGTTCTCAGCCCTAAGCCAGCTGTGTCTCATAGAATTTGTGGCACCTATCCTATGACAAATAACACCACTAACATAAGTAAAGCGAGTGGAACTTCCAACTGTACTGAAGAACCTTGCAGAACTTAAATGTATGTCTCATTATAATAAAAAAGGCATTAGTAGGTTGTGTTTTTTGCTGTAATCCTTAATATACTGAACATAAATGCATGAGCTAGCAGCAGGGATTTCAGACCCCTCCCATGCATAAACATTCTGATTTCTACCTTTCAAGTCTGCAAAAACACTCCACACTAAACTGTAATTCTAGCCCTTCCAGTATCTAAAGAAACATTAACCTATCTGTTTTTTCCTTCATCTTCTATGTGATACATAATTGTAAAAGGCTTGACTATGGTGTAATATCTAAATGGCTAGCACCTGACTGGCACCTTGTAATGAACATTTTCTTCTGTGACCTGCTCTACTTGGGCAGCACTAGTTAGCTACTTACTTTGCAGGACTCAGAATCCGGTGCTCATAAACACTGATTGTTTTTCTGCTTCTCAAACTTAGCATTCAGGGTTTGGCCCACTCCATTCCGCCCTCGCTACTCTTGGGCTCCATTTCGCTCCCCTACCCTACCCCTATTCTCACCCACCCCCACATCAATTACATTTATACATCTGGATACCACACCCTCTTCCCCTCCAACCAATTAGAGACCAGCTTCCTGTACTACCCACACCTGTACATAACTCCATCCACATAGGTAACATACAATACCTGCAATTACCTCAGAGTCCAATATCTTCCCCACCAGTTAAATTATCACCTACATCCCACTTAGTTTTTCTTCAGCACCAAATTAGACATTATGCCATACAATATAAACCTCAGCATCCTCTTATTCTCCTCCACAATCATTCTTCACTTACTCACCTATTTCACTTCTCCCCCCTCCTTTAATTCTCCCTGCCCCATTTCTGCCACTTTATCCTAGCAACACCATACTAATAAAAGCTTCTCCAACATCTCACCATCTCTATTTAACTTACAAACCCATCTCCTAACTAAACCTAGGTACTCCACTATCAACACCAAACTGAAATTCACTTACATATTGCTTAATAAGCCCCACTTTCCAACCTTTCACTATTCTAAACAAACAACACATACTCAGGTCCTCACCCTATGCGGAGACATTCATCACAACCCTAGTCCAACCAACTCCCCAACCCACACCCAAAGCTCTTATTCCCAAAACCTATTCATAACAGCTAACAGTCATAGTATTTTGTAATAAAATCACTGAATTCCAAGCTTGGCTTTCTCTATACACCCCAGATATTGTTGCATTTACCAAAACATGATTGACACCACATATATCTGATACTGAAATAACTCCCAGGGTACAACATAGTTAGAAATGACCATTTGCACAAAAAAGGTGGTGGCATTACACTAATCTACCGTGACTCCTTAACTATTACACAATTTTCCAAACCTTCAGTAATGCAGAACTATTACCAGCAACACTCCATATCAACAAAAGAAAACAAATTTGTATTGTAGCACTATATATTCCCCCAGGTCAAAATATACCCATTTTAGAAGATTTTCTCTCCTGGGCAACCCAAAATATCTCAAACGAAACCATTATTTTGGGTGATAATAACATAAACTGCCACACTTTTATCTCTAATTACCCCTTTAATAGTATAAGCCTGTAGGTTTACCCAACTCATCACAGATCCTACACATATAGTAAATAAACAAAATGAATCCACCCTTGATTGGATTCTCATCTCACACCCCCATAAATACACTCGCACAGGAACCCTCCCAAGCATCTCTAGTGACCATGTACCTGCCTTCACTCACAGAACCCAAACACAAACAGCAAGAGTCCATCTGTACAACACTTCTAGAAATCTTACCCATTTTAGTCAAAAGGGATTTATAGAGATTTTAAAGGCCCAGAACTGGTACCCAACTAAAATACTTCTGCTAGACAAAGCAGTAGAGTACTTTAATAACGTATTTCTTAATATTCTCAACAGTCTCGCCCCTAGGCAAACAAAATGAATTAAGCATATCCAAGCCCCTTGGCTTACAAAAAATACTAAACAGACCCATTGCTAAGGGAAGAGCATGGAATGAATGGCATAAAAATAGAACCCCACAAAGTGAAATAAAATAAAAACTCCATAACACTGCTAAAAAGCTGGTCATTACTGATAAAAGAAACTAATTCTCCACTCAACTAGACTCCCAAAACAACAATCCACAAAAGTTCTGGAAATCTATTACTTTACTTCTTAACCATGGAAACCAACAAAACCCTACACCATCCCCTGATGAAGACCCACTAGAAATTGCCCAGGCCTTTAACACCCAGTTCATTGAAACCATTCAAAAACTTGTCAATGACTTCTCTACTCAAACAAACTCTACCTCAAACAAATCAGATAGCAACACAAATCACCCCTCTCCTAAGTCAAACACAAGCTCCCCCCTTTAAATGACACCTCAGATAGCAACTCACTCACTTGTACTTTTACTATACAACCTGCACCCATCTCTGTTGTACATAAACTGTTAACTAAACTAAAGCCATGCTCCTCCTCTGCCGACAGACTTCCAACAGAATACTTAAAACTTGCTTCAGGTGCTATAGCATACCCTGTTAGCATTCTCATCAATCGATCCATCTCTGAAGCATACATTCCACAACTTTGGAAAAAATTAATTATAATTCTGCTACATAAAGGTGGTAATGCTAGTGATCTATCTAATTACTGGCCCATCTCTGTACTCTCTCCTCTATCTAAAATCCTAGATTCTTACCCAACTGTTAAAATATCTCAACAATAACTTACTTACCCCCACTCAACATGGTTTCCACCCTGCACACAGCACTACCACTGTCTTACTTTTGTTTAACACTGCTAACAAAGCCTTATATGCTGGTCTAATATCCTCTGTTATCTTACTGGATCCATCCAAGGCTTTTGATACAGTTTCACACCCTAAACTACTACTACAACTACAGTCCTTAAATTGCTTCCGACATTCACTGGCTTGGTTCTCCAACTATCTTTCTGACAGGAAACAGTCTGTCAAATGGCATAACAAGCAATCCAAATATCTCCTAAACAAAACAGGAGTTCCCCTGGTGTCCATTCTTGGGCCACTATTATTTAACATTTTCATCAATAACCTCCACAAAGCTTCCTATCATAGTACTCTAATCCAATACTCAAATGATTCTACAATAATCTCCTCTGCCAACAACCTGACAGACCTTCAATATCTAACACAAAAAGCCTAAATAATTCTTAACTTCTACTCAACCCCAAAAAATCTACACACCTAATATTTTCATCCAAACCATTAAATCAAGACATCAATCATCTCACAAAATAATACTGAAATAGAACAAGTAAAATCATCAAAACTTCTGGGCATCACAACTGATGACAAACTCTTCTTCAATAATCACATTCATAATGTAATCAAGAAAACTCATTTCAAACTTGGCAAACTATACAGACATAAATATTTTATGAACACAGCCACCAAGTTAAAACTGGCCAACTCTCTTCTCCTCCCCACCCTTCTTTATGGTAGCCCTATTTTACCAGCATACATACAACTCTTACAAATAAATTGCAGTCCTGCTGCAATAAAATAGCAAAATTTGCCTGCAACGTGCCAACTCGAACCCATCATTGTCTTGCCTTAAAAAGTATAAATTGGCTTGACTTCTCCCACTATCTACAATACACCCAACTAACACTTACCCACAAGCTACTATATAACCCCAACTTTTACCCTTCTCTTCAGAACATCCTATATACATACACCCCTGCACATAATCTTAGGTCCTCAAGTAAACAGCTCCTAAGCATATCCAAGCCCAACAAGCATACTGGAAAAGCCTCAATTCCTTCATAATCGCCAATGCTTGGAATTCACTACCCTCTTCCATTACTCATATAGACTTCTTAAAAGCATTCAAAACTGCACTAAAATCCCATTACCTCAATAATCAAACATGTTCCTGTAACAACTCACCTAAACCTCCTTAAATAGGTCACTGTCTCTGTCACTAGTCTCCATCAAATAATGTCCTTTAACTCAGTCACCTTTGTTTTTGGTCCCTACATTTTTTTACTATACCTCTAGAGCCTATTACTCTACATGCTACTTTACTCTGCAATTGCAACAGCTTTATGGACAAAAAAAAAGGGGAGAGAGAGAGAGAGTGATGTGAATGTTGTTTATACATGCCTGTACAAAACTGCTTATAGTTTCTATACTGTTCATAGGTTCATACGTAGGTATTAGGCTATTGGCCCTAGGGCCTATATAAGCCTAGCCAAAAAGGTACCCTGGCTTTCGCCACTCAAGAAAATTATTTTCCTTTGCCCCTGTTGAGCAGAGCCACAGAAGTGATCCTGGGGTGAATTTCCTATCTCCCATCCAATCATCAAGATTTTTCTTGAAGAGTGCTAATGAGGAGCTTTATTTGATATAGATAGGTAGTTTGTTTCAGAGTATGGGAAGTCTCTGGAACAGGAATCTATCCCTCCAGCATGCTCTGTTTATTGTTGTGACAAGGTTTAGGTCCCTAGAGTGTGTAGCTGAGAGGACTGGGATTTCTTTAAGTGGAGCATGTCCAACAGCTCTGGTGTTGACATAGCTTTGTATGTTAGGCAGAGCTCGCCTCTGAGTAGGCGATATGTGACAGAGTAAAGCTGGAATTTTTTGAGACGGTCTGCGTAGGGCATCTGTTTGAGGCCAGTAATCCTCTTTGTGAGGTATTTCTGTGGCCTTTCCAGTTGTTGTAGATGTCTTGTGAGGTACATACCACAAAGGGCGCTGCATTCTATAATGGGTCTAATGAGTGACGAGTCGAGGGGAACAATGACCTCTTTTTTCATGGATGAGAAACCTTTTGCAATGAGGTGTGCCATGTAGAAGGTTTCCTGACTACTGTGGTGATGTGATTATCAAAGGAGAGACTACTGCCCACCTGTGTCCCAAGGTCTCTTATCACACTTTCGGTGTTAAGTAGACTACCGCCTATGTGGTAGTTCATGGGTACAGAGTTTTTACCAAAAGGGATGACAATGCACTTTTTGGCATTGAGCTTGAGGCCATGGCATTGACACCAGGCATCT
This sequence comes from Protopterus annectens, assembly GCF_019279795.1. NCBI lineage: Eukaryota > Metazoa > Chordata > Ceratodontiformes > Protopteridae > Protopterus > Protopterus annectens. The sequence continues at coordinate 341,866,814 of NC_056740.1, forward strand.
GTCTCAGTGAGGCCCTTTTGTAGGATGTCCACATCGTTAGGAGTTTCGATTATGGCTCCTAGTTTGCAGTCAACTGTGAACTTCATTAGCCAAGGACCTTTTGTGTTAGCCTGTACTTCAGAGAAGTAGATACCAAACAGGAGAGGACCCAGGACTAAACCCTGTGGTACTCCACTTGTCACTGGTCTGAAGTCAGATTTGGAGTCTGCTACTTTCACAGTGTGGGTTCTATCAGTAAGCCAGTTGGCAACCCATCTTGTGACATAGGGATTTATACCTAATTTAGTGAGTGTATCTATAATTCCAGAGTTGGGGATGGTGTCGAAAGCCTTGGCAAGATCTAGATAGGCTGTGTGTACCACCTTACCCTCATCTACACCTTTGTTAACTGCTTCAAAGAAGTCTATCAGGTTTAGGAGACATGATCTGCCTTTTACAAACCCAAACTGGTTAGGGTCCAGAGTGTGGAGATTACCAGTGTCTTTGTTTATAAGTTCCATGATGATATGTTCCATGGCCTTGCAGACCAGGCTCATCAGGCTAATGGGGCAGTAGTTCCTGGGGTCCATGGTGGCTCCCCCTTTGTGGAGTGGGATAACTGTTGCTGTGCGCCATTCAGTGGGCACAAAGCCTGAGGTGAGGCTGTGATTGAACATGGTACTTAGGTGGGGTTCCAGTTCGTTCTGTAGTTCATGTAGAACACAGCCTGGGATGTTGTCAGGTCCCATAGAAGCTGTGTTCTTGGCTTTGGAGAGTGTGTTTTTTACCTGTGCAGCCGTGATTACAGGAACTTTGCATTCTTCCAGTATAGAGATGGGTCCTTTAAGGGGTGAGAGGGGGGTAAAGTTAGCACTGAACCTATCTGCCAGGATGTTGGCAATATCAGTTGGTTCTGTATAATTAGTGCCATTGTGCTGTAACTCAGAGCAGATCTGAGTGTTGCCAATGAAATGCTTGGCATAGCTATAGAATGCTTTGCGGCTGTCTTTAGAATCAGTGGCGATTTTGTTTTCATAACTAGCTTTGGAGGATTTTATGAGGGATCTCAGCTTCTTACTGAGGCTGACCAGGGAGATCCTCCAATCATAGGATTTTACTCTTTTTTGCAACGGTTTCTTTCTTCTATTATAGAGTTTGTTTATGGCAGGGGACCACCAAATTGGCTTCATTTTTTTGGAGAATAGCATCTTGGTTCTGTTAGGGATAGCACGATCCATGCACTTGTGCAAGTGCTTATAAAGTGCATTGGTGTAGGATTCAGCAGTCGTACCTCTATTGTCCTTCTGCATGGGTGTTGGAAAGTTTTCCACTTCTGTCTTAAGAAGCGTGATGTTGACTTTGGAGAAATTTTTTACAGTAGTTTTTCTAGTGGGGGCAGGATGTGGATGTCTAGGGTGATTAGCTTGTGGTCGGATTTGACCAATGAGGAATTGACTTTTGGTGTGGAACACTGGTCACCCATGTTGGTAATGACCAGGTCTAGGATATTGCTGCCACTGGTGGGGGTGTGTATAAGTTGATCCAAGGCACTGGAATTTATGAATTCCAGAAAACATTGAGCAAAAGAGTTGGAACATGAGTAGTTTTCCCAGTTAATGGTGGGGTAGTTGAAATCACCCATTATTAGGGTGTTGGGTTGTACTCTAATATTTTCCAGTGTATCAAGAAATGAGGAGTGGGAATCCTGGGGCATGGTGGGGGATCTGTAGCAAGCTACAGTTTGAATTGCGGTTTTGCCCAGAGTTAGTTGCACTTGGATAATCTCGGATGCATTATGCTGAGCAATAGCCTGGAGGTGTAGGTATCCTTAATGAATATGGACACACCTCTGCCTTTAGTGTTTCAGTCCAGGTTAGGTGGCCAAAAGGTGTAGTATGAATTATAGCATGGTAATGCAGGGGTGCTCTCTGGAGCCTTGAACCAGGTCTCTGACATTGCACAAATGTCGATGTTCTCCATTTTAGGGAGTGCCTCAAATGAGTGCATTTTGAGGTTTAGACTTCTAGCATTGAGTAGCAATACCCCAGATTTTGCTTGCTTGTACCTGTTGGACCACAGCACAGATACCTAAAGCAATGACATTGTGTTCTTATATTTTTCTGAACCAGCAAATATATATATATATATATATATATATATATATATATATATATATATATATATATATCTATATATATTTTTTTTACACAAGCTATTTAGTCCAACAAACAAAATGTTAAGCTACAAAACATTAATTACAGATTTCACAACTCTTTTCCACCTACCACTTTGAATCCTTGCTCCAGTGGCAATCAACTGATTTGTCTATGGTTTCTGACCTCCATTCTGCTACACCAAATTGAGGCCCTCCTCCAACCTCAGTGAAGCTGCTAGATCTCCTGGCTTGGCTCACTGGGCCCCCCATGTTTTGTTGCTGCTGGGATCTTTTCTGTCCATGCTGTGTCTGGCTATCTTACATAAAATGTCCATGGAATCTGGAATGTTGCATACCCTTACAATGGTCTTTTAGGATCCTGACTTGCTAGTTTTTGAGTCTGGACAATTTCTGAGATGTTTCAGGATTTCTTCAACTTCCCTGCCAAACATAGTATAAGCAGTAAAGGTGGCATTTTGCGCCTCCTACTGCACATCATGCAGGGACCTGGAGATACACAGCTACACATGTTTCCTCACCCTTATGCATAATGCTGCAGACTACCTGCTATTTTGTAACACCAAATGCTGACCAACAACTTATTATTAACAACTTCATGCAAGCCTTGTCAAAATACTACAGTTTTTGGGGCAGTTTGGCTTTCGTCTCTGAATCTTGAAGACTTTCCATTAAAGCTTTCTATTTTTTTTTAGATGGTCCGAGCAGCCAATGAGCTATGCATTCTAATCAGTACCATGGGATAAAGTTACTGGCTCAAAAAGCAGTACCTAATAGGTGACAGAATACTTCAGTCTGACCTGTGAGTCTAATCAGGAAGTTACCAAGTGATTTCCAAGCTGAACTTGGTGCTGAATTTTTTGTTACTTTTTTTGCTTTTCTCAACCTGACCACCTTCATCTTCCCCACATCCCAAATGATTCATTTGTTCTTCCATTTGCAATGAGTCATAACATATGTCAGTGTGGGAAAGAATATGGCTGCAGTAGTTTATCATTTTGGCACATTCATTTGTCTTGTTTATTGACTTTGCCCATTACCTTTGCTGGTTGATAGGTGATGTGCAATGGATACTACATAAGAGTTGCACAACATCATGCTTACACACTGCTGTGCTCTTCTCCAGCTGAAGCTCTGTATGCTCCTTTGCAGACTGTCACCTCCACAGCCTTCTGCTTATCTGAGATATCTCATACAGCCTCTGTCTGGTAGTGCTCAAACCGCGGGCTCATAGTCCCAAATCCTCACAATGGCAAGCCCACCTTCAACTCCTCAATCCATCCCTCAACCACCTCAGCCAGCTTTAGCGTTACAGACATGACCACATGGAAGGCATAAGGTCCAAGCTTTGGGCTTAGTTCTAAGAGGGAAAAATACTCAACCACCTCCTGAAATTTCCACAAAAGAATGGTAAACCCCACAAGTTCAGTGACTCTCCTTAAAAGGCCTTAAAGACTCATATCTTCAGGAAAAGATGGTATAATCTTTCCTAGGGATAACCAAGATACTTCACTTGATTTTAGCAGGAATTGATCCTACATTATTCTGGTGTTAAGTCACCTTTCTGGTCAAAAAAATCTTGAGGCTAGAGTGTGCTGGAAAGTCTTTCTGAAACATATCCAGGGAATGACCTAACAGGTCCCCTTCACCCATGGTGTAGGATGGTAGGGACTTGTTTGCTTCAAATCTCCAGCAGTCCATTTGGGATTTCCTAAATAAAACCAACAAAAATGTAAGTGCCCTCTCAGAGTGATTGAGACCATTTTCACCCCAGCAGGGGATGAACTCTGTTGCTCCCCTAAAGATCTTCAAGTGGAAGCACAAGAAAACATATAGATGCACTCCTTGATCTGGTCCAGCTGGTAAACAAGAACCAAGAGGCTACCTCCTTCAATTAAAGTTATAGTTACTGATATCCTGGAGGTAAAAAAAAAGGTTGGGATAACAGTGTGTTTAATTTCTCCATTCAGTTTGGTTGACCATTTCTTTGAAGCAAAGAAAGCACATCAACTTTGTACTGGCATTGCCACTTATACATCAATACTCAGTTTCACCACAGCAAGCATCAATTAAAGCCATCCATGCAGCTATTTTGGTGACAACAGGACAACACAGAGTCTTATAACTATCTCTGTATCATTAAACCATTTTTTCTTCCATCAAACACAGTTCTTCTACAAAGAATCTTCACAAGAATACAACTTCCTCTTTGAAGATTATTTAAAAGAGAAGTAGTCCTTCTCATGAACAGGCTTGTTTTTCAGCATTTCTAATGCAGACTCACTGATGATGAAGCTTTTGATCTCTAAGCTCACTCTCTAACAGCCTTTGCTCATCTGCAAAACATAATTCTGTTGAAAGACACATAGACATTGCAGTAAGCATTCAGGCACTCCATGCTAATGCAATACAAATAAATAGAAAGTTTATATTGGGTGCCATACTCTAGCTAAAATGATAGGCATGACAAAAGTCACTGCCATTTTTAAATATGCTTTTGACTGGAAGGGTTTGATCTTTTAAACAGAAAGAAAAAAAATCAACAACTCAGAACTCCAAAAATGTGCTTAATTATCCTGACATCGGAAGCACTTATTAAAAAGTAATTTTGAAGCATGATTAAAATATAAAGATGATGTAATTTAATGAATATGCCAACAGACAGTAACCAAACTTCACTGTGTGTGCATTACAAAAGACCTGAAATAGGGAAGGTATGTATGCTCCTTTTTTTATAAGCACTTCTGCTATATCAATGATGAAGCAAGATTTTTTTTTTGATGAAAGAAGATTTTTGAGGAGATGTATACAGATATACAGAGACACATTTTTAAGAAGAGGGAGCCATCTGCTGGAGGACACACCTGCAACAAGTATCTCTGGTGATCCAGGGCAAAAAAAATAAAAAAAAACTGTGAAACAAAGAATGATGAAAAATATTGTACAAAAAAAAAAATTGTGAAGCAAAGAATGATGAAAAATATTGTACAAACGTGAGTATATGATGTTGAATGCAGAGCCGGATCCAGCACTAGGTAACCTAGACAGTTGCCTAGGGCTCCTGTTAGCTAGGAGGCCCCATGTTGGCTTAAAAAATTAAAATTGTTTAAAAATAAAAAGCCCAAAGACATCCATTAAGTCTGAAAGATATAAAACTGGTGGGCTTTAGGACCTTGTGGAAGACTTCAGTAAGAAAAGAGCAGCAAGCCCCAGAAACTTCTAAGACAGACTTAAGCATACTAATGTAGGGCATTACATGCCAGGACCAATTGATAGGCAAGCCTTGTGTGTGTGTGTGTGTGTGTGTGTGTGTGTGTGTGTGTGTGTGTGTGTGTGTGTGTGTGTGTGTGTGTGTGTGTGTGTGTGTTAGCTAGGAGGCCCCATGTTGGCTTAAAAAATTGAAATTGTTTAAAAATAAAAAGCCCAAAGACATCTATTAAGTCTGAAAGATATAAAAGTGGCGGGCTTTAGGACCTTGTGGAAGACTTCAATAAGAAAAGAGCAGCAAGCCCCAGAAACTTCTAAGACAGACTTAAGCATACTAATGTAGGGCATTACATGCCAGGACCAATTGATAGGCAAGCCGTGTGTGTGTGTGTGTGTGTGTGTGTGTGTGTGTGTGTGTGTGTGTGTGTGTGTGTGTGTGTGTGTGTGTGTGCGCATGTGCGTGTATGTGTGTTAGGAATGGTAGATTGGTTAACTTATCCATTCTCAAACCCTGTACCTTGATTACAGGAGACCAGAGCCTAAGTCCTCTAAACAAACTAAGCCGATACATTTTCAAGGACTGTTGAGTTTCTGTGCATTTTCAGAGAATGTTGATTTCCATTGCACTTTCAAAGAATGCTGCCCTTCTGTGCATTTTCAAAGAATGTTGAGTTTCTATGCATTTTCAAAGAATGTTGTGTTTCACGGGAAGATAAGTTTACTGTTGCTCATGATAAGTGTAACTATTTTGTTTAGCAAATGGCCACCAAAAGTGTTTGTGCTATAAAATCTGGAAGCAGTGTTACTAGCACAACAGGTAGCATACTTGCTTTTAGTGCAGAAGGCTGTGGGTCCTCCTTTGGATGAGATGCCTAGTAACTATAAACCTGTTGCCAGTTTAAGGGTCATTCTCTATTACAAGACTACCAGCTTAACAATTTTTTTTAAATGTAACATGGGCAATTTATTCTTCAAGGGCAGCAGGCACTGATTTTGTACATGAAACACTGAAATGTAAAGTTGTTTCCCAGCAGCAACCACTTTGTCAGTTACAGATCTCTTTAATGTGGAATTATTCAGATGACTTACTTCTATAGAGACTGCTGAATATATTGCTGATATTGGTGGATTGTAATGACAGAAGTCTGAGTGGCCTTTTGTAGTTGAAATGTTCTGTAATGGGTAGTTCTGTCATTATTGGTTCATACATTTTGTATCATTGCTTACTGGAAAAATGTTCAAACCTACAAATGTAAAACACACTCTAACAAGTACTGCAGTATTATATACAGAATATAAATTAATTTAATCAAGATGGTGCATCAAAGAATGCATGCATACATGCATTGTAATAAAAATAGGTGCAAGGGGCCTATGGTTTGAAAACAGTCCAAAGGTAAACTTAATCTGCCAACATCCAGATGCATTTTCTTTGAATGCGGGTTTCAATGCTGTTTCAATTCATGTGAGTTTAAGGGCCAGAGAAGCTTATTGTTCATGCTAAGTCTGTTTTCATTGTGAGACTATGTTGTTTTGTTTAGCAAATGGCTATCAGTGTTTATGCTATAAAATTTGAAATGGAAGTTGAAATAAAAGTTTTAAACATCTCTATTCATTGTAGAAGTAAAGAAGATAACAGCATGCACACTGACAGGTTTGAACAGCGTTTCTGGTAACTGGGGATAAATAGCCAGGTAATGGGACACTGGAATGGCTGGGGTGTGCTGCTGCGCCGGGGCTGCTGTGGGAAGGGCCCTGAACCATTACCCTGCCTAGGGCCCTAATTGATCACGATCCGTTTCTGGATGAATGCAAGATTATTGCTGAAGGAATGACAGTATGGAAGTGATATTAGCCATGGTATGATATTAGTCACCATTATGATCTTTTTCAGCAGTCAAATGCAATCTGAATCCATAGCTGTTTGAGAGTGAGTCTGACTATGAATGAGAGTTCACAGCATGACTTAAATCTGTTGAATTTCAGAGCCTTCACATATAATCAGAAATGGTGCTTTATCAACAAATGCTTTTTCCAGGGGCCAGACATAAAACTGAAGGTCCAAAAACAGAATTTCTGAGTAATAAAAGAATAACAAGCAACATCATACATGCATACCGTAGTTTCAAACATAATGGAATGACATCACAGTGTCAGTGGCTCAGCAGGTAGCATACCAGCCTATGCTGCTGAAGATCAGAAGGCTGTGGGTTCTATTCCCACACCATGTACTTGAATTACTGTTCCATTAATGACACTGCAGTGCAGAATAAGGGGGTTGCAGCACTTCTGAGTGTGCCATCCATTAGATAAGACATTAAACTGAGATCCCATCTGTCTGAGTTTGTGGTACTTTAGGTGGATGTAAAAGATACCAAAGCACTTATTGAAAAAAACAAAATGGTAAGTTCCCTGGCACACTGGCAAAATTTACCCCTACTCAGTCTGAGTACCACCTCAGGTTTCCCCCTGAAAAAAAGCCCTGACCTAGTGGGACTAACTTAGTTAACAAAGAGTAAGTAAAATAAGTAAAATAATGTCTATAAGATAAGAGCAATCAGCACAGAATCCCATGTTATAGAAAAAGAAGTTATGTATCTACCATAGCGTTCCATGTTAGTTGTCTTCTTCTCGCCTTCTTTCTTGCTGGTTGGGATCGGAGCCAATCCTCGGCTCCGACTCGGCCATCTTCAATAGCTCGAGAGATCTGTTTACTGGCTCGAGGCTACCCCATATCCCATGATGCCTGGCGCTAGTTACCCAGATCTCGTTTGAAAAAGCTATTCCAGACATAACTAAGGAAGAATTCTGCCCTAGTAGCCCCTTGGGCCTAACTGTGAAGCTATCTATGCAGAAAAAGACAACCAGAGAAGGTTCAGCCAATGAAATCTGAAAAAGGGAGCTCCTCTCGATCCACTAGGATAGGGGCTCTCATCTCTAAGACATTTATATGCAAATGGTACTCGTGAGGCTGCCAGGTGCCTTGGACTGTCCTGCCCTGATAATACCCCCCCCACCCTATCAGGGAAGCGTCCGTGGTCACTGTGGTGACTGGAGGGGGTAGCACAAATGGTCTGCCCTGGGACACTGATGGGGAGATCATCCACCAAGCGAGGTGCTTCTTGCATGCTTCTGTGATCATAATCTTGTGAGACATGGGAAGCTGTTGGAAGGACCACTGTGTGAATAGGAGCCACTGGAGAATTCTCATGTGAAAGCGGGCTAGGGGAACAAGAAGAATTGCTGATGCCATAGAACCCAGTGTTTGTAGGATGAACCTGACTTGAATCCTGTTGCATGTTAATAAAATCTGCACTTGCTGGTGAATTAATGATACCCTGTCTGGTGGAAGACTCACAAACATGTTCCTTGTATTTAAATATGCGCCTATGTAAGTGATATGCTGACAGGGCAACAATGCAGATTTTTCGAAATTTATAGTGATGCCTAGCCTGGAGCAAGTTTTGATAGTGTAGTCTCTGGCTTGTAGGAGGCGATGCCTGGTGGTAGCAGTGAGGAGCCAGTTGTCTAGATATGGAAACACCTGGAATCCCTGACATCTCAGGTGAGCCGTAACCACTGCCATGCATTTAGTGAACACACTGGGGGCTGTGGTGAGACCAAAGGGCAGAGCTCTGAACTGATAATGACTGGCTCCCAGCCGGAAGCGAAGGAATCTTCTGGAGCGCCTGTCCATTTTGATGTGGTAGTTTGTATCCTGAAGATCTATAGAGCACATCCAATTGTCCTGACCCAGGAAGGGTAGAATGGACTGTAGCGTGACCATCCGAAACTTTGTTCTTTGTACAGACCTGTTTAATCTGCTAAGATCCAGAATGGGTCTCCAGTCCCCTGTCTTTTTTGGTACCAAAAAGAACCTCTAGTAAGTTCCGGATCCGAGCTGGTCTGCCGGGACCTCCTGGATGACTCTTTTGTGTAGCAGCTTTGAAATCTCTATGGCTGCTTGGTCCCTTAGATTGGGTGGAACATCTGGAATGGACTTGTTTGATGGTAACGGGGGTTCAGCAAAGGGAATTCTGTAACCTCCGGATATGATCGACTGTACCCACTTGTCTTGAGTTAGATCTTGCCAGGCTTTGAGGTACAGTGACAGCCTTCCCCTGACTGCCTCCAGAGGTGGGCAGCCGGGTAACCCTTCAGGGATGCTGAAAGGGCTTCTCAGAGAAGGATTCTCTGCTGCCCTGGTTCTGCGGACCCCCTCTGCCACGAGGGTGGCGTCTGTTATTGTTCCCTCCTCTGCCCCTGGAGGGGAACTCACCACGTGTATCAGACAAGGCTCCTTGGGATTTCCGGAGCCATATCTTTCCACCCTTCTGACCCTTGGGGTATGGTCTAGAAGGAGTGGAAAAATGGACTCCCACGGCAGAGAGAGTCTTGCCTTCCTGTTCACACCTGGTTAGGGTGTCCTTCACCTGTGATCCAAAGAGAGCGGAACCATCAAAGGGGGTATTGGTGAAAGACGCTCTGAAGGGCTCTGCAAAATTACATAGCCGCATCCATGCGTGCCTCCTAAGGGCAACACCTGTGCCTGTGGCTCTACTCGCACCATCGGCTGCATAAGAAATGAGCCTCATGGAGGAGTTAACAACTGAATTCAGAGTCGCCAGCTGGGAGGCCACCTTAGCTTGAGCCCCCTCAGCTGATGGATCTTGGAGGGTATCTCCAAGCTCTTTAAGGAGATCCCTCTGAAGGCGGGTGAAATGGCACAAATAATTCAGAGACCTCATGGAGAAGGTCGCTGAAGCAAACAATCGCTTTCCATATCTGTCCATAGTCCTAGACTTGTTGTTAGGGGGATGGACAGATGACAAAGTTTCTGCCAACTCCTTCTTTGTGGCTGCTGCTACCACCATGGCATAAACAGGTACCCCCTTAGTCAAAAACGGTTTGTCCTGAGGTGCAGTTATAAATTTATCAGGTCTCCTGGGGGTTGGTTCCACTGTGTCTGGAGCTGACCACGCCTTCTGAGCCACCACAGACACAAGTGGGTCGAAAGGCAGAGACACCCAGGAGGTGGAAGGTCAGGAACCAAATGCATCCAGGAATACCGACTCATCCTCGGAAGGGGCTAGGGTATTCCAGTTCCCCCTCTGCCTAAGCATTTCCAAAATGTCTGAAAAGAAGACATATTGAGAGGGGGATCTCGGGGACCCTTCCAAATCCTCTAAGTCACTATCTGATGTGACAGATTCAATGAGGTGGCTCCTCTGAGTGATCAGGGGAGGCCTCGGAAGAGGAAGAAACACCCAAAGGGGTGCCCTGGAGCGCTGGTTCCCCACACTTGGGGTCTGGAGGAGGGGCAGAGGCAAACACAGGCACCATAGAGGGAGGAGCTAATGGGATTGACCATGGGACTGACTCGGGGGCCAGTACACTCCTCATGACCACTCCCGCCCAGACTCAGAGAAGACTCTGGTTCCGAAGAAACCAGAATCCCTCTCCGCACCGAGGGGGACGGCTCTGAAGCCGATGTAGGAGCCGAGCTCACCTGCGCTGAAGCTCCGAGGGGGAGAATGGGGTCGGACAAGGGTCCGATGCCACTCGACCATCAGAGCTGACGAGAGAGTCCCGGTGCCCAGATCCCTCCAAGGTCGGTGCCATGGAAGGGATTAGAGCCAACGGAACCAAAGGAGAAGGTATCGGAGCCAACGGTTCCATGACTCGAACCCCAACGAACTCCGGCTCCGAGCTCAAGAGAGGAGTCGGAGAAGGAATATCTGCAGAAGTGGACGGAGCCGACACCTGATGAGGGGGGCTGGACAACATTTTCATTAGGGCCTGCGATTTCAGCAGCCTACTGACCACTCTCTCCAAGTCCTGATCTGAAAGTCTAGAGGACCGAGAGGAGTGAGAGGACCTATGACTGCGCACCGATTGGAGCAGAGGTGACCATGGAGCCGAGCGTATCGACTCCAAGGAGGGAGACCTAGATCTCTTTTGACTCCCAGATGGCTCCGAAGTACATGCTGGAGCCGACTGGGAGGGAGGCACATCAGTTCTGGTCGGAGCCGAGGTGGATGGTGGAGTTTCACCCAGCGACAGCTCAGAACTGGGAGCCAAAGACTTAGGTGGCTTGGAGGATTTCACAGGCTGAGCCTTGGCTGGTGAATCCTGGGGCTTGAGCAAACCCCGAAGGATTAACTTATTTTTGCGCTCCTGCAGGACTCTTGGGCTGAAAGCATGACAAACTGAACAAGAGTCCTGCAGGTGCACCGCACCCAGACAATAGACACAAGAAGTGTGACCATCTGTCAGAGACATCTTCTGACAGTATGAATCACACTTCTTGAATCCGGTCACTTTAGTATCCTTGGACATGTTACCACACACACACACACACCAAGGTTAAACACGCACACACACACACACACACACACACACACACACACACAAGAAAAACAAGTTAGCAGGTATAACTAATTAAACAATATAAACTATACAGCTAACACACACTGAAACTAAGTAAAGTCTACTACTACAGACACTACCTAAAAACGTTCTTTTTTTTTTTTTTTAAACTAGAAAAAGACAAAAAAGGGTTAGCCTCTAATTTAAACGGCTACTGTGAAAGGGAAGGGAGGGGGAGGGAAAATTCTCTAAGTAAAACGAGTTTTCAAGAAAAAAACAGGAGGGATAGATGCTATTTAGAGAATATAGCTAGGAGAATAGTACAACTAAGAAATTAGGTCACTATAAAGGATAAGTTCTAGTAAAAATAGAAAACTACAATAAAGTATACGAGCCTGAGCTAGTAAGACAACTTCGCAGTCTGAAGCGACAAACAAGACCTGGGTAACTAGCGCCAGGCATCATGGGATATGGGGTAGCCTCGAACCAGTAAACAGCTCTCGAGCTATTGAAGATGGCTGAGTCGGAGCCGAGGACTGGCTCTGGTCACAACCAGCAAGAATGAAGGCGAGATAGACAACTTAACATTGTAATCTCTAAAATAATGTAGACTAACACACAAAACACTAAATGAGTAGAAGGCACAACAAACAAAATCAAGCCTGTTGCACAACAAGACAAAGGTAGAAGGTTAAATGCACTGAAAAGGGTAGACTAGCTAGGCTTACTATTACCTCCTTCCATCAAGAGACTGTAACACAATGAAAAGAGTAGCTATGTACAGAAATTACAAGACCCACAAAGTATGCAGGACCAGGTGGAAGGAGGAGTGGATTCTGGCCTGCAGCAATGATCCTGATTTTGACAGCTGGCACTATGATAAGCATATTCACACAACTGTTTTACATTCATCATAAAGATCATTTCTGCAGGATCCACAGTGCTGATGGAAGAACACCAAATGATTTCTCAAATGGATGGAAGTCTGCACATGCCCTGCAGGTGTAAATATTGCTCTGCTTCTAGACTATGTTTAATAAATGAGAATGAAAGCAAGTGGCGTCAGCCTAACACGTACTCTGGAAAGTAATGCTGCAGTAGTGACTATTGGTACAGTAAAATAATCTCTGTTTTCTATTCAGAAAGGTGGAAGAACATAATACAGTAACCAATTCATTCCCACAAGGTTGCGTACTAAGTCTACTTCTCTTCACAATACTGACCTATGACTGCTCTGCAAAACAACAGACAAATCACATCATCAAGTATGCAGATGATACCACTGTGATCGGCCTTATCAGTAATGACGACGAGGGGGGCATACAGAGAGCAAGTGAACCAACTCACCAGATGGTGCCCTGACAACAATCTAGCATTAACTGTTGACAAAACAAAAAAAAAATCAGTGTTGAATTCAGGAGGAAGCAAAGTTCCCATGCACCCATCACCATCAGTGTTACTGCAGTGGAAAGGGTAAAAACACCAAATTCCTAGAGGTGTACATCTCAGATGATCTAAGCTGGGCAACAAACACCTCCAGACTTGTAAAGGGAGCCCAACAATGTTTTTAATTTTCTCCTTAACCTGTTTTCTATCCAAAAACTCCTGTGATACTCTAGGAAGAAATATTCCAAAAACAGCTGGATACAGAAACTTGAATCTCACACCTGCCTCTTGACAATCCCTGACTGCTAAGATACTATGCAGAACAAACCTTCCATCCTACGTTCTCATGACCTTCTACAGGGTCATAATCGAAAACTAACAACATCACAGTCTGGTATGGAAACTGCTCATATGCAGATTGCAAGGCATTAGACAAGGTTGTAAAGCAGACTAGGAAAATCACAGGATCAAACAGGACCTTTGCTCTTGCAGATGTTATGGCAGGGTTGTAAAGCTGTATCATCCCGCATATGGACTGTTCCATCTCCAGTCTTCAGGGAAATGATACAGAAGCATCAGATACAGAACATCAAGATTCAGGAATAGCTTCTTTCCATAAGGGATCAGACTGTTGAACAACCAACCTTAGCAATGTCAACACTCCCTCAGTTTGTGGGGACATCATAAGTGCAATATGATTGCCTTCACTGTCGTAAAATTAAATGATTATATTTATTTAAGTTATGCAATCTGAACTAAATTATTACAAGTACGGGAACTGTGAATTATGCTATGCTGCTATTCTATCTTAAAAATGGTGGTGGGTAAGTTGTCTATGCGTGTATTTATATCTGTACTGTCTAGTATTTCTTCTGTTATATGCTTCCTTCACCCTCTTGTGAAAACTGTTTTCAATGCACATGAGGCTAAAGCAGCGAAATTTTATCCAGTGATACATTGCATTTGTTGATCTGAATGACAATAAAGTTTACTTTGAGTTTGACTTGACTTGATTTTGAAAGGGTCTGCTCTGTAACAGGGTCGCCTGATTTTTCAGTTATGTGGAATAAAAACAATTGGTTAGACTACCTAAGACGTTCTTCTTTTTTCTCAATGTGACACCAAAGAGATCTATGGAAATTCGGGGAATGCAGAAGTATTCTCTGTTGCCTGCTTTGAGAAGATGACAAATAAGAAGTTATGTACCTACCATAACGTTCCATGTTAGTTGTCTTCTCTCGCCTTCTTTCTTGCTTGATGGGTTCGGAGCCGATCCCTCGGCTCCGACTCGGCACTTGCTAAGCTCGAGAGTCACTTTTACCAGCTCGAGGCAGCCCCATATCCCATGATGCAAGGCGGTAAGTACCCAGATCTCGTTTGTTGACAAAGGGCAATAGCACCAAGCATAAAATACTTCCCAAAGGAAGAAGAAACTTACAGATGGAAAAGGACCAGGTCTGAATGGTCTTTAGCATAATAGTTTCTTATACAAGGTCTGTCCAGGCCAGGGGGAAGGAGGGAGGGTCGCAAGAAAGAAGGCGAGAGAAGACAACTAACATGGAACGTTATGGTAGGTACATAACTTCTTAATGTTAAGTTGTCAATCTCGCCTTCATTCTTGCTTGATGGGACCGCGTCCCTAGCACCTCTATCCTGGGTGGCTCAATGGAACAAACTCTTGAGGACTGTAGAGCCAAAACTGGCTCTGTCCCTGGAGGCCAAGTCCAATTTGTAATGGGAAACAAAAGTGTGAGGAGTAGCCCAAGTGGCCGCTGCACAAATAGTGTCCAAAGGAAGTCTAGCTTGAAAAGCTGTAGAAGTAGCTAAGCTCCTAGTTGAATGTGCTTTAGGTTTTGAGCACAGCTGTTTTCCCCTGAGAGTATAAATTTCAGAGATGACCGAAGAAAGCCATCTGGACAAAGTCACTTTAGAAACAGGAAGGCCTTTTTTATTATCCGCATAGGAAACAAAAAGTTGATCAGATTTTCTAAATTTTTGTTCTGTCCAAATAATATCTAAGTTGACGATGGACATCAAGATAATGTAGCTTTTGTTCAGCTCTATCTGAATAGTTAGGGAAAAATACCGGGAGATCAATGGATTGATTCAAATTGTTCTTTGAAGCGACCTTAGGTAAAAGGTTGGGTTAGTTCTCAAA
Source organism: Protopterus annectens (assembly GCF_019279795.1). Taxonomy (NCBI): domain Eukaryota; kingdom Metazoa; phylum Chordata; order Ceratodontiformes; family Protopteridae; genus Protopterus; species Protopterus annectens. The sequence goes on from NC_056740.1 coordinate 341,882,086, forward strand.
GATACTCTGTCTTTGTGAAAAACCAAATAGGGGTCGAACCGAAGAGCATGAAGTTCAGACACCCTCCTGGCAGATGTAATAGCCACTAGAAATAACGTTTTCCAAGAAAGATATTTCAGGGAACAAGAAACAGCTGGCTCGAAAGGGAAGAATCAAGGATGTCAGCACTAAATTTAGATCCCACTGAGGAGGAGGATTCCTGATTGGAGGTTTTAGTAGGAAAATTCCTTTCAAGAAGGCCCTGCAGAGCCTATGGGACATAATATTATGATCTGCTATCCCGACATGAAAATTGGAAATAGCAGCCAATTGAACTCTGACTGTGGAAGAAGAGGAGCCTGCATGAAAAATCTCTGCTAAGAAGTCCAGAACTGCCTGAACAGGAGCAGTAAAAGGATCAATATTTTGGGCCTTAGCCCAATAAGAGAAACGTCTCCATTTGCTTGTATAAATCCTCCTGGTAGAGGATTTTAGAGAAGCTACTATGAAGTCTCTAACTGGGTTAGAGATCAAAGGAAGCCTGGCTAAGGAAGGAAGTGGAGCAACCATGCTGTGAGGTTGAGAGAAGGGATTGACCGGTGCAGCTGACCGGATTGGTGAATCAGAAGATCTGGCACTGGGTCCAGATGCCACGGCTGCACCAAAAGGTGATGATGGAGGAACGGGAACCAAACTTGTCGAGGCCAGTAAGGGGCAATGAGAATCAATTTGGCTCTCAAAACGGTAGCTTTCTGGATCACCTGAGGGATCAGAGGAAATGGAGGGAAGGCATAAAGAAGTCCCTGGGGCCAATCCTGGGTCATAGCATCTCTGGGGGGATGGCCTGATAGAGGGAAGAGGCTGAAGAAGTCTGGACATTTGCTGTTTTGGGGAGTAGCAAAAAGATCGCAACATGGGCGACCCCATTCCAGAAAAATCTCTTCCGCTATAGATTGCTTGAGAGACCACTCGTGAGGCATGAGGATAGCTCTGCTCAATCTGTCCGCTATAATGTTGGTTTTCCCAGGGATATGCGTTGCTACCAGAAACCGATGAGAGGAGATCGCCCATTGCCAAAGTCTGAGCGCTTCTCGACACAAGGGGTAGGACTTGGTTCCGCCCTGTTTGTTGATATACCAAACTACAGACATGTTGTCTGTGTGGACTGCAATTGTCCCTACAGGAAGAAAGTCGTTGAGGGCTTGCAACGTTAAAAGCACTGCTCTCATCTCCAGGACATTTATGTGCAGATGGTACTCGAACGGTTGCCACGTCCCCATGAACCATCCTGCCCTGATAATGACCCCCACCCGATCAGGGAGGCATCCGTGGTGACAGTGGCTATCGGGGACGGAGGTACAAAGCACCTGCCTTGGTGAACCTGAGACGATGTGATCCACCAAGCAAGATGCTCTTTGCATGTCTGTGTCACCAGAATCTGGTGACGCATTGGAAGTTGCTGGTATGACCACTGTGTGAACAGCATCCACTGAAGAAGGCGCATGTAGAATCGAGCCAGGGGAAGAAGAGTAATGGCCGCAGCCATGAGACCTAATACCTTTAGAACCATTCTGGCCTGTATTTTCTTGCTGGCCAGAATGATCCTGACATGAGTCTGAATGTCTGAAACTCTTTGTTCTGTAAGGGTAGCTGACATCCGAACAGTGTTTAAGTTTGCGCCTATGAAGGTAATAGACTGGCAGGGCGATAAGGATGACTTTTCGAAGTTGATTGAGATGCCCAAATGAGAACAAAGGTCTATTGTATAATCCCTGGCTTGTATAAGCTGATGCCTGGTGGTGGCTGACAGTTGCCAGTCGTCGAGATACGGAAACACCTGGAATCCTTGACGTCTCAGGTGAGCTGTGACCACTGCCATGCATTTGGTGAACACTCTGGGGGCTGTAGTGAGACCAAAGGGCAGGGCTCTGAACTGGAAATGACTGGACCCCAGCCGAAAGCGGAGAAATCTCCTGGAGCGTCTGTGAATTTTGATGTGATAGTACGCATCCTGAAGATCTATTGAGCACATCCAGTTGTCCTTCTGTAAGAAGGGCAGAATTGACTGAAGAGTGACCATTCGGAATCTTGTCTTCCTGACAGACTTGTTGAGTCTGCTGAGATCCAATATTGGTCTCCAGTCTCCCGTCTTTTTGGGGACCAAAATGAACCTTGAGTAGATTCCGGCTCTGAATGGTCTATTGTAACTGGCTGAATGGCTCTTTTTTGCAGTAGTTTTGCGATTTCTGACTCTGCAATCTCCCTTAGACCGGGTGGTACATCTGGAAGGGAACTTGAGGGAAGGGACTTTCCTCGAAAGGAATTATGTAACCCTTGGATATGATCGACTGTACCCATATGTCTTGAGTGAGGGAATGCCAGGCTTCTGGGTACAGTGATAATCTTCCCCGACTGCCTCCAAGGAGGGTCAGCCGGGCAACACGTCAGGGATGCTGAAAGGGCTTGTCAGAGAGAGGCTCCCTGTTTCCCTGGTTCTTCGGACCCCTCTGCCTCTAGAGCGTCTGTTATTGTTACCCCTCTGCCTCTAGGGGTAAACTGACCACGTGAATCCGGCGTGACTCCTTGGGATTTACGGAACCACATCTTCCCACCCTTCTGTCCTTTGGGATAAGGCCTAGAAGGGGTGGAAAACGGACTCCAACAGCAGAAAGAGTCTTGCCGTCCTGCTCGCACCTGGTCAAGGTTTCCTTCACCTGAGGGCCAAACAAAGCTGACCCATCAAAGGGAGAATTTGTGAAGGACACCTTAAAGGGATCCGCAAAATCACATAGCCGCATCCAGGCTTGGCGTCTAAGAGCCACACCTGTGCCTGCGGCTCTACTCGCTCCATCCGCAGCATAAGATATTAGCCGCATGGAGGAGTTTGCAATGGAATTGAGGGTTCCTAGCTGAGAAGCAATTTTTTCTTGAGCCCCTGCAGCTGTAGGATCCTGAACTACTTCTCCCAGCTCCTTCAGGATATCCCTCTGGAGTCTGGTGAAGTGACATAGGTAATTCAGCGAACGCATAGCAAAGGTCGCTGAGGAAAACATCCGCTTACCGTACCTATCCATGGTCCTAGAGTCCTTATTAGGAGGATGGACGGGCACGGAAGGATCTGCAAGTTCCTTTTTGGTGGCCGCAGCCACCACCATGGCATCAGCAGGGACACCCTTAGTAAGGAATTGTTTGTCACTAGGGGCAGTGATAAATTCTGAAGGCCTCCTAGGGACTGGCTCTACAGAGTCAGGAGCTGCCCACGCCTTTCGTGCAATAACCTGCATAAGGGGGTCGAAAGGCGGAGACACCCAGGAGGTGGAGGGCCGAGATCCAAACGCCTCTAGGTATACTGACTCATCCTCAGAGGGATTGTTGGTGGGCCAGTTTCCCCTCTGTTTCAGAAGTTCTAGGATGTCAGAGAAGGAGACATCCTCAGAGGGGGATCTAGGGGATCCCTCTGACTCATCAAAGTCAGTATCCGAAGTGACAGACTCGGGGGAGTCTACATGCTTCCTCTTACAAGTCCTCTACCTAGGAGGATCTCCCGAAACATCAGGAGAATCCTCGGAAGAGGGGGAAATTCCCAATGGGGAAACCTGAGGCGGAGGATCTCTGGGTCCTGTAGCAAGAGAAGTGGCAGAGATGTCAACAGGTACTATAGAGGGAGGAGCTACGGGAACAGACTGTTGACTGATACCAGTGGCCAGTACACTCTTCATCACCTCGAATGCTCCCCTCCCAGGCAGGTCCGAGAGAACCCGCTCCAAGAGCTAGGAACTCCAGGGACCACCGAAAGGGAAGTCTCCGAGGCAGATGTCGGAGCCGAGCCCACCAAGGCCGAGGCTCCAAGGGGAAGAGCGGGTTCGGACAAGGGCCCGATGCCACTCAACCCCTCGGAGGAGACCATGGAAGCCCGACCACGAATCCCTCTAAGGAAGGTCTCGAAGAGGAGATAAGAGTAGAGGCTGAAGGAACAGAAGGGGGTATCCGTCCTCCAGCCGTAGCAGTAACCATTCCCGAAGACTCCAACTCCAAGCTCTGGGGTAGAGTTGAAGGAGGAACTGTAACGGGGTGTGGACCAACAGTCGTCTGTTGAGACGGACTGTGTAACATTTGGGCCAGTACCTGTGACTTGAGTAATCTACTGACCACTCTCTCTAGGTCATGATCCGACAACCTGGATGACCTTGAAGATCGGCTCCGATGGCTCCGTTCCGAAAGAAGAGGTGAAGCCGGAGCCGAAAGTATCGGCTCCAAGGAAGGAGACCTCGACCTCTTCCTGGAATGAGCCATCGGAGCCGATACTATAGATCCTGTCGGAGCCGACTTCTCGGAGCCGACAGGAAGCCTCGATGTATCGGCTCCAGCCGGAGCCGATACAGCCACCAAAGTAACGGTTTCGGAGCCGATCGGAGCCGACACCGATGCCTGTGCCACATGGGTGTCGGAACCGATCGGAGCCGACATCGAAGTGGTCAATACAGATTCGGCACCGATAGCCATCGGTGCCGAAGGCTTTGTCAAGCCAGAATCGGCTCCAGCCGGAGCCGATCTCGACTCAGTACGAGTCGGAGCCGAGGCCGCAGGCTTAGAAACAGAAGCCTGGTCCTTGGAAGGTTTTGCTGATTTTAGTGGAGCCGACTTAGCCGGAGAGCCCTCCGGCTTAAGAAGGCCCCTAAGAATCAGCTTATTCCGTCTCTCCTGCAGGACTCTCTGGCTGAAGGAGTGACAAATAGCACAGGAGTCCTGCAGGTGAAGAGGGCCCAGACAATACAGGCAAGAAGTGTGACCGTCTGTCAGAGACATCTTCTGATAGCACGAGTCACACTTCTTAAAACCTGAGACCCTCTCCTTTGACATGGTGCTGAAAAAACACACACACACACACCAGTCAAAATTAACTTAAATAAAATACCAAAAGGTATTCTATAAAACCAACACACACACCCTAACAGGGGGGGGATGGGATAGGGAAAAGATTGACTAACAAAAAATTAAAGGAGACAGGGAATTTCTGTCAGGAAAGGTACAAAATAAACTTAAAACTATCAATAAAAGGTTTTTTACTAAAAAGGGGCTTAAATCTCACAAAAGTGAACAACTTACCAGGAGCTGGTAAAAAGAAGACCTCCTAAGCGAAGCGGCAAACGAGATCTGGATACTTACCGCCTTGCATCATGGGATATGGGGCTGCCTCGAGCTGGTAAAAGTGACTCTCGAGCTTAGCAAGTGCCGAGTCGGAGCCGAGGGATCGGCTCCGAACCCATCAAGCAAGAATGAAGGCGAGATTGACAACTTAACATGAGATCTATTTCAGGTGTTCCCCACAGCTGGATAAATACCTGGAAGACCTTTGGGTATAGCAAGGGTCTGTCCTGGTTCTGTTTAGCTTATGTGTTACAATATTTTCCTCTTTAAAAAAGTCTGAATTCCTTGCAAGAATGTAGTGATAAACACATTTTAGTTACCATGAAGCTACAGGAGAGTACAAGAGGTAACAGCACTGGAAGAGACAATATTTTGAATTTCTAACTCTTTGCAAAAAGCTTGAGAAAGGAGAGGTCTAAGACTTGTCTTCATGATCCTTCTTTCTTTATTACTACAAAAATTTTTGAATAAAAACATTTTTTCACTTGAGCTAAGCCATCGTTTTCTCTAGAGTTGGAGAAAAACAGACATTTGGTTTGCAGGATGAAAAGGGTAAAGGGGTTCCCAGTGTCATCTGTCCTCCTCTTATTTGATAAGTCTCAGAACACACTTGTCTGAGATAATCTGATGCCACTGTGGAAGATGGAGGCTGTGGGATAGATTTGTAGGGCTGGCAGAGTGGGAAGAGGAGGGCAGAAGAGGCAAAAAGTCATTTAGACTTTTTGGTCTCTCCTTGGTCCTAGGGGGTTCATCTTATTTTCTTTGAGGTGCCTTACCACTCTTTTTAGAAATTTTGTTCATTAGAACTTTGCAAAGATTACTTACTCTGTTTCATGGGGAAAGATTCTGAAAATAAAGGAAAGTTTTCACTGAATTTGGAAAAGGAGAATTGCAAAAATTTGAGTAACCCCTTGAATTGATTTTTCTCTCTTAACAAATCTTTTAAGGACTTTAGCAGCAGAAGGGCCAAATGACACATTTTTGTCCATGGTAGAATGAAATCCAAGCTTTGACATCTTCTGGTAAGCTTTGAAAAGATAAGCAAGAAAATCTTTTCATTACTGAGCCAGTAGCTGCAGATCTGGATACAGCATCATCAGAGTAATAAGAGCACGTTAAAGAATGTTTGGTTACCTGTGAAGCAGACATAGTTAAATAATTTAATGACATTTTAATCTCTGAAGTAGGAAGGTTAACAGTTAACTTTCTCATGTTCCTAAATTTTTAACACTTTACTTGCCAGTTCAAAATTGTGAAATTTAAGGTAGCAGAAGAATAAACTTTCTTCCTAAATCTAGCAAAAGCTTTCCCAGTCTTCTAAATAGTTTCCCCAATGGAGAGATCTTCCTGAGGGGCTTCATAGGACAAGGTATCTTCAGGTTTGAATTCATATGCTGAACAGGAATGAATCTTAGAAGATTAATCCAAACTGTCAGATTCTGATACAGAGGAAGACTCCTCTATTTATTTATTTACTTATTTTTTGATTACCGTGAAAGTCTTGACTGGGTAAGAAACCTATTTTCAGTGGAGACCCAGGGAGAAAAGCTCCAATACAAAGAGAACAGAAAACAATGTTTTACATAATGAACAACAGTATGCAAAACAATACAAAGAGAAGAGAGAAATACCTTTTACATAATAAAAAAAACAGAATACAAAAGAAGCATACCAAAGGAACCAAAAAAGACCTATATACATGCATTTGTAAGAAAGATTAAGCAGTATAATTGACATGGAGGTACTTTTACAAAGATAATTAACTATCACATCTACATACATGCATACTTTCATGGAAGTAAAACAAATTGTGGTAGATAAACTATTTATCTTAAAAGGCACAATTGGCTCATTAAGGATTACATAGAAAGGAATTCTAAAGACAGAGAGACTGTGTAATTGGTCTGATTATCTGAGTATAATACAGAGATAACATTTGTAAGAAGTAGTAGCAGGAAAAAATATAGCATTGGAGGAAAAGGGTTGTGAAGATATGCAGTGAACAGATGTGAAAAAGTTAGATGTTCAATAATAAGAAGGTAGAAAGTATAAACAAGGGAATTGGTGATTAGATAGTGTACAGTGGGGGCTATGAAATAAAGAGAAGTTGGTGACAGTAGAAGCGGTAGCTGCAGTAGAGATAAAAGTGAATAAAAGGGGTCTATATTAGAACATTGAAGTTTCACAACTTCGAATGTTCTAATATCGACCTCTATTCAGCGAACGCTGAAAATAGCGAAGCTGCAGAAAACCAAATTTTTTCCTAGGGAAAGAATTTGGTTGTCCGTTTCTGTCGCTTCTCTATTGTCAGCACTGTGGTGGAAAGTTACGGGTCGGGTTCAGGTAAGTGTGCGATTGGGCACATGTTAGGTGGGTTAGAGCGTGGGTCAGGCAAGTGTGAGATTGTGTGGACATGAGGGTTAGGGTGGGTTAGGTGAGTTAGGGTTAGGGCACGGGTGAGGTGAGTGTTCGATAGTGATGGACCTTAGGGTTAGGGTTTGGGTTAAGGTAAGTGGATAGTTAGTGGTGTATATACAGTTTAGTGTAGGGCTAGATGTAAGATTTTAGGTGTATGTGTGTGGATTTCTGTTTGTTTGGTGTGCTTGTGTTGTGTGTATGTGTTTCGGAACAGCAAATTTTTTCCCTAGGAAAAAATTTGCTGTTCTGCATGTTCGATGTTGTCAGCGTTCGCTGAATAGGGGTTGATATTAGAACATTCAAAGTTGTGAAACTTCGATGTTCTAATATAGACCCAATAAAAGGAGGTCGGGGATAATTAGTGGAAGAGGTGGTTGCAGTAGAGATAAGAGTGAGTGAAAGCAGGCTGGAAGGGGGAGATGGAGAGGGCTAGCTAAAAGGAAATGAAGGTGGATGATGAGGTAAGAAGAAGGAAGAAAATAGTGGGTAGTTGAGTGGAGCAAATAAGTGGATAGGAATCAGCTTGGTTTAGAATGGGGACAATTACTTGACTTGGGTAGGAATTATTTTAATTTAGAGTTTCTTGAGGTTTAAGGAAGTTCTGATATCTAAGGGTAACACCTTACATAATTTGGTAAATGTGTAGGAGTATAAACATTGACAAGCAGTTTTGTTTGGTTTATATAGAGTTAAAAGTTGCTTGTCTTCAGAGTGGAGAGCCCGGTTAGGTATATAGCTCTGGAGTATAGAATTTAAGGCAGGACAGGTTTCAGATTTATAGATAATTTTATGGGCCATTGTTAGTTGGAGGTACTTTAGATGTTGGGGAAGTTTTAGCCAGTTAAGGAAGCTAAGAGCAGCACAATGATGTTTATAGAATTGTAAGCTATTGTGAATTTAGTGATTTTTATTGTAATAGGATTCAAGCTTATTTTTAGTGTAGTTTGAAGGTTGGTTAATATGGGGGCACCATATAGTTGTTTGTCTTTTTTTGGCTTTTCCTGGTAAGGGGTCGCCACAGTGGAACTCCGGTCTGCTAATGATTGGCAGTAGATTTTTATGGTGCCGAGTTGCCAGCCCGATGCCCAACCTTCAGCGAAGGCACGCCCATTCAAGCATGTCTTTTGGAGGCCACTCGACTGCGGGGAGGACATGCAGACTCCACACAGAAGGCACTCCCCGCACACTAGCTGAGAATCGAACGGAAGAACCTCTTGCTGTGAGGCAACACACCACCATATAGTAAGGAGGTAATATGTATGTTGAGGCTAGTGTTATTTTACTAGCTGAATCCAAGAAGATATTGTGCCAATAAACCATTCCTAGTTTGTGGTGTGTTATTTTGATAGTATTATGGATATGGAGATAAAAGGTAAATTTATTGTCTATTGTTACCCTAACAGTTTGGTATATGGAACCACTTAAATTTCTATGTTTTTAACAGAATATATTTTGAATTCATTTGAGAGTGTCTTTCCTGTAAAAAGAAGGAGTTTGGTTTTGTTAGGGTTGAGCAATAGTTTTGCATTATCGAGCCAAGAATCAATGGATGGAAAAGCAGGTTGGGTTATTTGTTTAAGGTGTATAATGTTATTGGAAGAGGAAGTGAGAGTTGAGTCATCAGCATATTGGATGAGGGAGCTTTGACAGAAAGCAGTATGGAGGTTATTTCTGAAGATATTGAAGAGAAGAGGTCTGAGGATAGAGCCTTGTGGAACTCCTGTTTCACTAGTTAGATTTTATGACAGCAAGCCTTGCCTTTTTACACAGTGTTGTCTTTCAGATAGGTTGCTTGAAAACCACTGTTGAGAGGTTTGAGAAAGGCCTACGAAAGAAAGTTCCTGTAAAAATTTGGGGTGTGAGACAGTGTCAAATGCTTTCGCTACATCAAGAAATATTGCAGAGTTTAGTTGGCTGGAGTCTCTTTGATAATTGTGTCCATAAAGGATATTAGAGTGGTTGTTGCACTATGCACTGGTCTAAAGCCGTGTTGAGTAGATGTAAGCAGATGTGAATAAGGTGGTCAAGGAGTTGTTTATATACACATTTTTCCAAAATGTTGGAGAGAGGTGAGAGACTGTAGATGGGATAATAATTAGACAATTCATTAGATTTTTCTCTTTTATGTAGAGGGGTTATAATTGATTTGTTCCAGAGGGAAAGGACATAGGATTCTATGATGACTCTATTGATAAGAATACTAACCATGTAGGCAATAGCATCAGCTGCAATTTTTAAGCATTTGGATGAGAGGTTGTTAGTGGAATGACAGCAGGGTTTTATTTTCTGCAATAAGCACCATATATAGCTAGTGGGTACAGGCTGCAATGAAAGGGATGAAGGTTGTGAGGGTATAGTTGGAGTGTTTTGGGATGAGAGTAGAGTGGAAACAATATGTTTGAAAAATGTTTTAGAAAGCAGTGAGTTCAGACTGAGATTAGTTGTGGAGTTTGCACTGACAGGCTTGTTAGGATCATTAACCCAGATGGCTATACTTTCTATAAAGTGAGTATTAAACATTTCTGCTATTTGAGGTGGGGATTTGCCTGTGACTGGAGCAGGATTTTGTTTGGACCCTGGGGTAAGTAATGATGAGATGGTAGACCAAAATTTTTTGGGATTGTTTTTGTGGTCAGATAATTGTCATGTAAAACACTATTTCTTATCAATGGTTATAAACTTCTTTGCTTGAGTATGTAATTGTCTGTAATTTTGTAAATCTAGTTCATTTTTTTTCTGCCATTCCTTCCAAGCTTTCTCTCTGTTGACTGGTACCTTTTTTGTGGACTTTGTAAGCCAGCGTGCATGACTGGCTTTAGTTCTTTTTGTTTGAAGTGGAGCTAGACTGTTAAGGGTATCTAGGAATAGCTTGTTGAAGTAGTTGACTGCATCATCTAGGGGCAGTGTTTTTAGCATGGACCATTTTAAGGATTTTAGTGCATTAACAAAGAGCTGCTGACTAAACTTATTTCAACTGCAGGAGCTTTTTTAGTTATTGGTTTTAGGTGATTGGGAAGTAGTCCTGCAAATATATGCAGGTAGATGGTCACTTGAAGTGTCTGGGAGAGTACCCCAGTAAGAATATTTAGTGGGGTCTGTGACTAGGATCTAGTCTAGAATAGAACTTTGTTACTTTTATGAATTTTAGTAAGGGTTGTAATAAGGTGTGTGAAACCAGAAAGATTTACACTATTAGTAGGGAAGTCAGGGATTACATTTTGCCAAATTATATTGACATCACCCACGATGATAGTCTCATTGGATATATTTTGAGATATCCAGGACAGAATATTTTCTAGTATAGGAGAGTTGTGACCAGGAGGAATGTACAGAATTGTAATGCAGAGTTGCTCAGTTTTACTGTGCTTTAAGAAGGCTATGAGGATTTCAGCATTATTGAATTTAGGGATGGGCTTAGAGTAGGGTACAATTATATATGAAGAGGGGTGAATTAGGTTCATAGGTTGGTACTAGGCTATCGGCCCTAGGGCCTATACAAGTCAAGCCATAACAATTCCCTGGATATTTCTTCCCACAATATTTACTTCTCTGGACCCCTGTCTAGCAGGTCGACTGACATGATCCCTGGGGTGAATTTCCGATCTTCCATCCAATCATCAAGGTTCCTTTTGAAGAGGGCCAATGAGGCGCTCTGCTTGACATGTATGGGCAGTCATTCCAGAGTATGGGGAGTCTCCGGGTCAGGAACCTATCCCTCCAGCATGCTTTTTTCATTGTGATGACAAGGTTTAGATCCCTGGAGCGTGTGGCTCTGAGGGATTGGGATTTCTTTAAGTGGAGCATGTCCAACAGCTCAGGGTTTGACATGGCCTTGTATGTTAAGCAGAGATCGCCTCTGAGTAGACGAAATGCCACAGAGTATAACTGGAGTTTTTTAGATGGTCAGCATATGGCACCTGCTTTAGGCCTGTGATTCTTTTAGTGAGGTATTTCTGTGGCCTTTCCAGCTGTTGCAGATGTCTTGTGAGGTACATACCAAACGGGGAATTATACTCTATAATGGGTCTAATGAGGGATGAGTACAGTGGGAGAATGACCGCCTTTTTTCTGGATGAAAAGCCCTTAGTGATGAGGTGTGCCACATAGAAGGATTCCCTGACTGTTGTGGCGATGTGGTTATCGAAAGTGAGACCACTGTCCACCTGTGTCCCTAAATCTCTCATCATACTTTCGATGTTTAGTGTCCTGCCACCTATGTGGTAATTCATGGGTACATGTTTTTTTCCAAAGGGGATAACTATAGAGCTATAGGGATAGAGCAACCCCTCCTGCTTTTGTATGAGTTCTATCAGATCTTATTATGTTAAAGCCTGGAGGAAGCAGTTCACTGTTCTGAATGTTTGGTTTTAGCCATGTTTCTGTGACTGTAACTATATCAAGGGTGTACTGTGATAACCACATGTGGAGGTCTGTTATCTTGTTACACATACTGTGTAGTTTAGTGTAACTAGAAATAGTGGAATATGAAGGTAGTTGTTTGTTTTTGTTTTAGTTTTATAAGAAGGTTTGATTTAGAGTTACTGGAAAGTTATAGAATTTTGTATTCTGTAAGTTGGAGGATATCTGACATCAGTAGATTGGCTGATATATTGGAGTACCTATTTGTATGTTTTTCAAAGTTTGTATTGGGTGTAATAGGTTCATAGGTTGGTACTAGGCTATTGGCCCTAGGGCCTATACAAGCCTAGCTAAAACAATTCCCTGACTATTTCTTCCCATACTATTTACTTCCCTGGACCCCTGTCTAGCAGGGCGACTGATGTGATCCCCATGGTGAATTTCCTTTCTCCCAATGAATTTATTGAAAGCATTGATGTTTTATGTATTGATTCAAGTGTTAAGAATTAGACGTATGAGAGTCAGTGTAAAGCAGAGAAGGTGTATTAAAGCTAGATAGGTTATGCCATTTTAACAGACGTTAGTAAGAGTGAGATAACAGGGAGAGGGAGGAGACTTGGTAAGCGTGGAATTAGAGAGAAGGTGGATGTAATATGTAGGAAGGGATAAAGTAGCTGTAGAGATTACAATTGATTGGTTACTTAGGGGTGGAGTATAAGATTAATATGGAATTGTTTGTGATTGGTTGGAGAGTTTGGGGGTGGAGTTATGGTTAGTATCAATGTGGGGGTGGGTGGAAATTGGGGCTAGGATACGGGAGAGGACTGAGCCCGAGTGGACCAAGGGTGAATGGAGCGGGCTGGACCCTGGTCGCAGCTGTTCGTCAGGCCACAAAACAATCAATAAGCTTATTTTTTTCCTACTATTGTTTTATTTCAAACTAAAACTGCCCGTGAGGAGAGTGGCAGTAAGAGAGGGGAGTCCTATGGAAATAAACTTTAAAAGTTTAGTGTGACAGGTTATCTAAGTAGTCAGCCAATGAAAAAATGTTAAATAAATTAAGGACAGGACATCGTACAGCAGTTCTTCAACTGCAAATATTGCTGAAAGAAGTAATATAGATTTTAACTGCAGCAGACAAATAGAGATAGGCTATTGATGCAGACACAGAAGGACTGGCATTACAACTGAAAGCTATCAGGAGAAAGACCGACCACTAATTTACTACTGATTCTAAATAGGAAAACCAGTGGTACAGCGGTTGCATTGTTGCCTCACAGCAAGAGGTTCACCCATTCGATTCTCAGCTAGTATACGGAGAGTGCCTTCTGTGTGGAGTCTGCATGTCCTCCGCATGGTCGAGTGGCCTCCGAAAGACATGCGTGAATGGGCGTGCCTTCGCTGAAAGTTGGGCATCGGGCTGGCAACTCGGCACCATAAAAATCGACTGTCAATCATTAGAGGACTGGAGTTCCGCTGTGGCGACCCCTTACCGGGAAAAGCCAAAAAGACAAACAACAACAAACTAAATAAGAAAACCAGTCATAAGTTCAGCAAAGTAAAGAGAGATAAATTGATGGGAGAGGGGCTGGAAAGAATAGTTAGACCCAGTGATGTGCTATAGACAATTATGGGTAGCAGAATAAAGTTGTTACACTGTGAACTGTAAAAACAAACATTAGTTTTTGGCAGTAGCTGTGCTGTGAAGTGTCTGCAGTGGCTGAGCTGCTAGGATTCTTAGATGGTTAGAGCGAACAGCCTTAACACGTCCATTTTTAGCACTAGCTGTGCCGTTGAAGTGTTTGCAGTGGCTAAGCCACTAGGATTCTTAGAAGTCAGGCAAGGTGCTATTTTAGAGCAAATGCCCTTAACACATAAGTTTTAAGGATATGTTCCCAATTTCTTTTTTGAGGTGTAGATAGAATGGAAGCAAAGAACTGAGGGGGTTTAAGAGCCATAAGTGGTTTAAATAACCCTTGAGAAAATCATGCCCCTCATATTAAGAATCTCTTGCAACAGATGTGGCTGGAGAAAAAAGGTGCTTACATTTTTGACACTTTTTCCTAGGGGTCTCAAAGGAAACTACATGAGAATGACCCAGTCCTTGATGTACCTCCCTCAGAGAATCAAGTCTAATGAACACTGTCCAGTCTTTTAGAAATCATTAGCCTGGATCTCCCCTTCGAGGTCTTACCAGCTGTCTTGCTCCAACCTAGAAATGGAAGCAGAAGTAGCACAGTCTTCCCTCCAGTTCTTGTTTTTTTTTTTTTTTGTGCATTTGAGAACTTTGGTGAACAAGGTGGCTCATTTAACAGCCTTTAGCCATTTATTTTCTAAGTAATTATTTAGATAAGAAAGATTGCTCCTTAGGGTTTTTGGGACAAAAGCCTGACAAATGGTACAATCCACAGCATTTTTGTGAGGTCCTATGAAAGATAGACACTATGAATGCCTGTATTTCTAAGGAATTTACCACAGAAGCATTTGCCTCTCTTTGATGACATTAACTAAATTCCAATATAAAAAGTTGAAAAAAAGAATAAGAGTCCTCAATGGGTTATTTAGTTTTCATTTGTAGTGGCAAACTGGATCCTTTCCAATGGCTGCCAGACCAAGATGCATGCAATGTCTTGCTTCCTGGACTAGCAGCAAAAAAGTTCTGAGTATGCTATCTGTACATCCCTTATGTACCAGCATGTAGCCCTTGTACCTGTGTCTAAAGTAAAGTTGTATGGATGTTGCATGAGGAAGGAACATTTAAGCTTTGGCAAATTAGCCTGATGAATGGTAGCCTTGTCAGGATATGTCCCATCTATCAGCATTACTGTAACAGTGATCAAGTGATGAACATCAGTTGTTCCACCAGCTTTTGTTACTTGACATGAGGGTGTCTGTGTCTTTGACATTTCTGAAAACAACTCTACTTTATAAGCTCAGTGAATTGTTTGCAAAACTCACTTGTTACAGGCTATGTTCTGCCATGCAGAAAGATGTCTCTGAGGCTTGCCTGCTAGGGCTATTGGGGACAGCAAAAAAAACAGAAAGAAGCAGTAATTTCAAAACTCAACAGCTGCACCTGTCATTTACTTTTGACTTTGAGTTGTAATTGGATTGCTTTCTTTTATATTTTCTTTGTTGATGAATTTGAGGAGGACTTCCTTTCCTCTAAAATGGGTTCTAATTTGTGGTGAAAGTCTTTTAGTACTCAGGAGAATATGTTGTTTTACCTTTCTTTTCTTGACAAGTGAAACTATCATCTACTTGTTGACTAAACAACTACCCCTGACATGACAGGTTTGTTGAAACATCTACAGCCTTATGAAATTCTGTTCTGTCTGTTCTATATTCTAACAGTGACATTGCTGCTAGGAACTGATTGTAAGTTTTCTTGCATTAGTTCTAAAATGAAGCAATGGTACCAGCTGTGTATAGCTTGGCATCACATTTATCTAGCAAATACTAAAGATGCAAGGGTACACACTTTGTACTGTAACCTAAACTCATTATCAAAGGGTAAAGATGCAGGGGAGACATCCTTCCAACTCTGTTGAGATGTTATTATACAGACAGTTGCAGGACCTCCCTTATGAAAATTGGGTACTTACGTATTATCGCAACCACATTTTCGCCCTGATGCTGGTTGCTTCTCCTTGTGTCAACTGGGACCAATAAAGTATGAGAAAACCTCAAAGACTTGTTTTCTTTAATGTGTTATTGTTTTTAGGATGGTTTTTCACTTCAATGGTTGAAAAAATAAGGTTTGACAAATAGGTTTCCCCATTTACTGCCAGCATCTCAGGATGTCAGTTAAGAAAGTCCAACGGTCCACTTAAAACGCGTTCCGCGTTCTCAGCCTTTGCCCTGAGAACGGAAAGCATCAGGAAAGAAAAGCAAAGCAGTACCCAGTCTAACTTCTTAAAAAAGTAATCGGGAAGGGTAGACTGTTAAAACACGATCTTGGTGGTGGGTTTATAAAACTAGTAAGGGTTTGCACGTTAGGATTTCTGGCTAGTGTGCTCAAAAGCAGCTAATTCGTTGGAAGTGTGTGTGTGTGTGTGTGTGTGTGTGTGTGTGTGTGTGTGTGTGTGTGTGTGTGTGTGTGTGTGTGTGTGTGTGTGTGTTTCTAACATCGTAAGCTATGATTGCCCACACTCCTTTCAGGCCAACGTACATATATACAGACAGCCACTTGGATTGCTCGCTGAATTCAATGCTTGATGTCTTTCAAGCACGCTAGCCACAAATCCTCAAATTTGAACCCTTACTCATTTTAAAAAGCCACCACCAACATCCCAGAAGAGTTTTTTTACAGTCTACCCTTCCTGACTACACTTCCTTTTCATTGTTTGAGTAAAAGAGAATAAAGTCCAGCACGTCAGAAAATGTGGTTGCGATAATACGTAAGTACCGAAAATTGTATAACTCCTACTTACTGTATCTAAAGAAGACATACATTCAGTCATTTTTTTCAGTTGGCAAAGACTGTGAATCTGAGTGCTGACCATTATGCTTTTCAGCGGAAGAGAGATTCCTTACAGGCCAGATTAATTTTTTCCATAAAATTTAATGACTTCATAAAGGAAATATGTTTTGCAAAATGATCTTAAGAATGAGAGGAAGGAGAGCACAAAAATCTTCCTCTTCACTAGTAGAGTAGCAAAAGGAGTTAATTTATGTTTCAGTTTGCCATGTGGAACCTTTGGAGGTCCCTTCAAACATGTCTATGTGCTTTACCTCCAGACAGACACTGGTTTGAGAATGGTTCTACTATGGGTTTATGCTACTTCAATGTGATTTACTGTACTATACTAAAATACTTTCTTACAAAGATGTTACAGCCAAAGGAAGGCTACAACAAGGCAGGAAATGAACTAGATGCAGCTACATTGGTCATAGCCTGATTAGGCACTGCTAAAGTGCTTTACTTGTCTAATATTGAAGTTGGACTGCCATTATCATAGGGGACACCAGTATGGGTACCGAAAACAGTGTTGCTAGTCTTTTATTCTGGCAGCCCTGATGTCAGTAAAGAGAATTGTATTAGTACCTTTCTCAGGATTTGACTTAGAAATGATGGACTTGCATTGTTTCTGGTGTTTAGCTGATTTTTCTGATAATTCACCTTTGTGGATTCTCGTCATTTTATCCTTTCTCTCCTGTTTCTCTTCAGACTCCCCGTGGTCTGTTTATTACAAAAAGGGGAATATAAAGATAAAATATAGAAAAACAAAGTCAGAGCTGGATCATGGTTAAATGGGACCCTGGGCTGGGCAATGGAACAGACCTCACCAGCCATGCCAATATTAATTTAGGTTGCCATCCCTCCTCATTTACCATAAAATGATGTTCGAATTTTTCAATCTGTGTAGTATTTTGTTGTTTATATTTATGATGCAGAGTTTTGGATTTAATTAAAAATCTGCATGCTATTTGCTAAAAACGGTAAATGAAAATAAAAAAAATGTTGAAAACAGTAAATTGTTGTTCCCTTAAACTCATATTTAAAGTATCCTCAGCAAGTCATTAAACTAAACAGACTTGACAGCCTTCCCTTAATTTCCTATCTGCCTGGTCCATGAGAATTTATGTGCACATGCTGCTATCATATACATCATGCAATTAGTAATTTTGAGTGGGCATAAGTACCTTTAATTTTCTGGGGGTTTCCAGGGGTGTGATCTCTTTGCAATATTTTATTTGAAGATACATTGTGTATTCCAATTATTTTAACATGCTAGAACTGTCTTACTGAAGAAGGTAAGTTAAGATAATCGTGTACTCTCAAAGAATTGGAAATTGGATTCTGATTCTTGTCACATATACTGAAAACGGGTATAAAAGGCCGCTGACAAATATGAATGGACATCTAATTAGCAGAAAATATGAATAACAAATAGCACATAACTCTTCCCCCTTCCAGAAGGAATGTGGGAAACAACCGATTAAAATATCTTTAAAAAACAAGGTGCCAAAACTGATGGAAAAATATAAGCACATTATTAAAGTTATAGTATAAAATCTGTAGGCATTAATGAACTGGACTGCCAAATTCTATCACACAATGTCATTTAGTTTTGCTTCTGAAAAGGGAGATATATGGTGCGTGTCCTCTTTCTTTGAATTATTAATGCTGCTCATATGTTGGTCATGTAGTATGCTTTTTATTTTTGAGTATTAAGCAGCTACAAAAATCATGTGTGTTGAGGGGGGATTCAGAAATTGTGTGAAGGGTAAACCAAATCTGAAAATAGGGACATACCTTCAAAAATAGCTATATCATATTCAGGGGAAAAATCAAGCTTGAAAATATGAAAATATAGATGGTTGAAAGGTCTGTTACTCAAATATTTACCCTGAGCATTTTCATTATAGTGCTGACTTGTAAAGGTGAAATAATCATCCTAGAAAAGCAGTCATTTTTGAGAAATTAAACATAAAAAATAAAAACATGGTATTATACCTCTCCAAACTGATGTACTACAATCAGTGGCAGATTACATGTAACTTGGGATATGGGCTATTTTCAAACCATGCCACCCCTCAGCACACGTTTTAGGAGCTTGCATAAATGCATGTGTTTTTTGATTTACCTTGCTGATTGTATTACATGTTTCTTGTTTAATACTGCAACACTGAGTGTGTTTTAAATTTGTAGTTTTGAATAATTTTCCATTAAGCAGTAAAACAAAATGAATGAACCAATAATGACAAGAGTACCCATTTCAGAAAATTTCAGTCATAAAAGGCCATTCAAACTGATGCATTATAATCCACCAATAGACATACTCAACAATTACGGCCACTTTATAAAATGGCCACAGTAAAGTATTCCAATTAGCTTTATACAAATATAAACTAGTCCAGTAAAGACAGTATACTGATTTTTTTTTACTTTATTAACTCAACATTTTAATCCAAAGATCTCATTTACATCAACAATTATAGCTACATTGTCAACTGCATCCTTCTCGGGTGTCTGTGTCAAAAAAAATGAATAATAATAATGACCAAAGTCACACGGTTCAAATTTGTTTCATACATAGTAACCAAAATATTCCAATGTAATTCATACACACACACCTGCACAATAGTTCTGCAAAGCCAGATAAAGACTGCTTAAAATGACCAGATAAGAGCATAAGGTACTTTCATCCATGTAAAGACCCACAAGCCCACCAGCAGGACTGTGCACACCCCTTATTGTTATGAAGAAATAAATTACATAAATAATTTATTGGTAGCTTTGAATGAAATATGTGGACTTGTATAAAGTAAAGAGCACTAACATCACATTGTAAGATCCAGCCATGTATAGCCCAGTTTAAATAGAAGAGTATTTAAGATGGCATAAGAAATATTAACTACCTAATAAAATATGCCAACTGAATATGCACAATCTCTGCAAAAGTAAAAGTCATCTGAATAATTTCACATTAAAGAGAGCTATTACTAATGTAGAGGCTGTGGTTGGCAAACACATTTGCATTTCAGAGCTTCATCTACAAATGCAGTGTTTGCTACCCTGAAGAATAAATTGCCTATGGTATATTAAAAAAGGTATGCTGGTAATATTGTCATAACATTTCTTGAACTAGATCAGCTATGCAGTACGGAATGGCTAGAAAACTACAGGAATAACAGCAACAACAGGTTCATAGTTACTAGGCATGTAGTCCATGAAGGAGCCTAGCCCAAATTCCCAATTGTTTCAAATTGCTGTCTGGTTAACTGACTTGCTCAGTGTAACACAGTAGGTAAATGAAGGGGGAGCAACTCAAAACCTGCATCCTTGCCACAGGCAAGCATCTCATTAACAAATCAGAGCTTTAGTCTCTGTGATAACTGCCAAAGTAACATCGTTTAAATAAATGCATAAATCCTCTACAGTCCCATCTTGTAGATAAGACTGCATCACAATAATACGCGGCAATTACAAAAAATGGATTATGAAGAGATTACTCTGATCATCACTCAAAATAATGCAGACTGTATGGCTGACAAATGTCAACCCCTTTGCAGTTGTTGGAGACAGTAAAGAAGGTACTGCAAACATATTTTACTAAAATGCAACATGCTAAGACTATATTACATTATCTAGGCCTACTAATGAATGAATATATTACTCAGTGCAATAAATAAAGCAAAACAATTTAATGCAATATAAATGCTGCAGGAGCTTTTGCTCAGCAACCCACAAGTTATACAAACATCAGAAATGTTACTGCATATGACTTATTGTTTTTTTTTTTGGGGGGGGGGGGAGTGGTTACTTAAATGCTTACAAGACAATTACATCTCATTTTTGACCTCCTTATGCATTCTCTGTCACCATATATGGTTATGCCCTTTGGAATTACTCAGTACTAGCCTGACCTACTGGAAAGGCTAATAAAGCCATACTGCTGCAGCACACACCTCAATAGCCAACAGAGCTGGATCTTAGACAAGTGAGGCCTTATGTAGGGTAAAGAATCAAGCCCCCGCCAGCCATACCAACACTCTATTACCTGGCTGTTTCTACCCCGTTACCATAAATACCAGTCAAAACTGTCAGAGTACATACTATTTTCTTCTTTACTTTTACAATCACAGAAATTTGGATTTCATTTAAAACTTTCACTTCAGATTTTGCATAATAAGCACTGCTGGACATTTCTAAACAAAACAGTCTCACACTGAAAACAGCATGAGAAATAAACTTCACTTTCCTTGAAACTCACATTCAGTAAAAATGCATCTGGAAACCCATTAAACTACAAGAAACTTGCTGAGATTCATACTCAAAGAGCATAGAAAAAGTACTAATTAATGGTTATGTAAAGACTACAGGAATTCAAAAGACAAGTATGTAATTTATTTGCTAACAATTTGGGACAGCTCACTGGATGTAAATGTCCTTTTTCAGGGGCTGTCCAGGAGTACTGTCTGTTGAAGTAACTTGGTCAGATTCACACAGAAACAAATGAAAGATGAGGAAATAAAAACCATGTACTACAGTTCACACCCTTGCTCATCTGCGCTAAATGCTGGACAAACTGCTGTAGCCCAAACACAGTGCATTTCATACCTGTGTGCCTGCAAAAAACAATCTCAATTAAAACTGTAGTCAGTTAAAATATTAAAATTAAACTCAGACTTCATGCTGTCCAGTTTATTCACAGACAAAAAGTAAACACACTATCAACACTCAACAGCACAAAGAAATCAAGGACTATATCCAAATAACATGGCTAATATGATGGAGGTCCTGTTTACTACAATCAATTTCCTTCCTTTATACCATAACTAGTCTGGTTCCAGGGTAGTTACTATTGAGGATCCTAACCAAAATTTCCAGTTGCGCCAAAGCACTGTCTGGTTAACTGAGTTGTTAAAGGACAGTGCATAAATATGAGACAAAATCAGAGATATTCTGTAAAATTTTAGACACATAAGACTGGATTACTCTAAATTATTTAAAAAGTTAACAAAACGACAGGTTTTACATAAACATGTATTTTGTGAAAAAAATATGGATCTCTAATGACTTGACTGAACTGCTCAGTGATTTACCAAAGAAAGTAAAAAACAGAAGTTATTGGAGATCAGGTGGTAGTTGAACAGAATTAAGGCTGTTGCTTCCTGTAGCTAAGTACAGGGTTTGGTTCTTTCTACTTATTTTGTGACTCTGAGCAAGTCAATTAACTAGACAATGCTCTCTGCCTGGGGCATTGCATAAACACACATGCACACCTTAAATACAGAGTTCAACCTCAAATAAAAATGCACACATCATTCTCAAAAGCATTCAGCAAAATTCAGCTTCAACATACTGTCGCAAAAGTGCAGCAGAATTCAATTTCAGATTAAATGAATAAAGATACACACTCTCCTCCAATTTCACAGTTTGTAAATGGGATCTCATACACGTGCGTGCACGCACGCGCGCACACACGCACACACACACACACACACACACACACACACACACACACACACACACACACACACAGATGCACAGTCACACCTATGGCCAGTTTAGAATGTCTAGTCCACAGACTGCATGTCTTTGGAATGTAGAAGGGCACTGCAGCACCCAGAGAAACCACATGCCAACAGAGGGAAGACACATAGACTCAGTAGAGAAGGCACCCCCAAGAAAGAATCAAACTGGAAACCTCTTGGTGTGAGGGAACAATGCTACTCACTGTTCCATTGTGCTGCCTCATATTCATATACACACGAATATATCTACATATCTACCTACACAAACACACACACACACACACACACACACACACACACACACACACACATGCATGCACACCTGAAAATCAAAGAGTTCAACCTCAAATAAAAACACACATTTATATGTATATATCTGTAGTATTCCCCACAAATGGGACTTATCTGTGAGGATACATGTATATGTAAGTTTGGCCAGTCTACAAAGCTCATGCTCTTTCCACATGTGCTGTATATCTGCCCTTCACATGAGTTGATGTGCTAGCATAACAGGGATGTATGGATGCACCACAAACTCAGAAGATTCTTGCAACTAGTCCACACATGCAGACATCTGTCAACATCATGTCTAGCTAGTCATATGAATTGGATTCAACACAAAGAATAAGGCAGATAAGTACCCCCCGGAGCCCCTCCTCTTTTTAATAGTTTTTTGCGAAAAATGTTTCTTATATCTATCAAGAAAAAAGGAAAGTGTGATTGTGGGGATCAGATTCCTTACAAGATCTCCCACCTGAGCTTGCCTGAGCTTTACAGACTGGCATGAACCCTAGCGGGTAAGTCCCATTTGTGAGGAGTCCTGTAACAGTGTTCTGATGAAGAACATCAGTAAGTTTTCCATAATTTAGTCTCTTATTCACTTTTGCTTATGATGTACATATAACATTACTTACATTGTAAAATGCAAACATTAATTATGACTAACAGGTAATTTCACCATGGTCAGTTAGCCAGGTTGCCTACTTAAGCTACACTGTTAAAAACTTATAGATTACACCAGTGATCTTTAAGTATGCACATAATGTTTTGCAGGGCAACTCGTTTTCTTTTATGCTGTAGTTTACATTTGAGACAATGTTTTCATGTGTTGGAGACTAAATGCATGCAGTATGAACTTAAAACTGGTATTGTCCTTACTTATTAAAGCGTTCCATTTCTTGCACTAGAACAGTATTCATACTTTCCTCATACTGTACAGGATACTTAGCAAGAGCTGCCTCGATATCGAAGTCACTTGGGAGCTGTAAAAATGACAAATAAATCAGATGGGAGGGCAGCTTGTCAAAATTAAAATCAAATACTAACACTTGAGGGCTTGATAAAAATGTCTGTCTTGAGGGATTGGTTTTGCTTACAAAGATAAAATAAAACATCATTTAATTTGTAACTACTTCTATCAATGCAGTTTGAAAAAAGTGCTACAATGAACCTACACAAAATGACAGATAAATGTACTTTAGAATTTGATTATAAATTGAACTTTGGAACCTGGTGAATAGGCCACAGATTTGTTTTCTGATTTCCCCTTGTTTACTGCAAAAAATTTGATTTTATTTATCCTTGTAAATATACCTACAGACACACACACACACACACACACACACACACACACACACACACACACACACACACACACACACACACACACACACACCCATACACACAGCCAATGTTTAATCTCGTTGTCTATAGGAAACACCCTAATTAGCACCTGTAATTTGGTAACAGAATTCCATTCCGTTCTCTCTGGAAAAAATATAAGACACTACAAACATTCAAATCTCAAGTAAAACAGTACATGTCAGAGTGACGGCTATGCCCCTATATATCCTCAGGATAAACTCTCTCACAAAGTTTCTTCTCCTTCCTATGGTACCAGGAATCTTTCTACTGCAGTAGGGTCTTATCACACTAACTTGTCCTCACTTAATACAGCTTCACAGAAGATGCACTAGAGTTGTGTCACATTTTCCCTAGGAATATTTATTCCTAAATCATCTAATCATGTCTTAATCTGTAGTATGACTATATCACATAAACGTGATATGGTTATATATTTTTGCCTCATGGTCAATTTCCACCAGTTCTAAAATATGATGTCACTTTTCTTCATGAATATACTTAGCAGAAATTTTGATGCACATTTTATGCCATTTCAATATTTATTTTCATATGTACTAAGGACTGGCTCTTATATTAGCTCACTTTGCTGTATTTATGCTTTAATGCACTTAGTATTTTCTGTTACCTCTATTTCATATCATTAGTTATATATAACCTCTATTATATATGTATAGTAGCTTATAAGCATCTGTACTATTGTTCTATCCTGTCTAAATTGTAGTTAATATCCTAGACCCTCTTCTGAAAAGGGTTTTGTGCCCAATTGAACTTCCTCGGTAAACAAAATAGCATTCAGAAAATGTAATGAATGGCAAATAAGCACTAATACAGGAAGGACTTGGTACCGAGAACAATGTAGTATATTTCCCAACTATACTGACTGTTCTGAGTACTAATCTGGCAGAAAAGTGCACATTAGAATACTACTGTCCCAACTATGCTACATGGTGAAGCTATGCTCCCAAATGTATGACTGTATGGCCATTAGAACAGGATGAAAGGCACTGCACAGCTGTGTATACTCAGGATACAAGTACAATCCCCCAGTGCCTTGTACTCTCTTCAAAAGGAGGGTGCACAGAGTGTTCCCTCAAGGAAAACTGTACAACTCTGCCTCCAAATATTTCATATATCCTTGTGATGTAGGGCTCACAGGCATCTGTACTGGGAACCCTCTATAGCACTAAATGTTTAGTGATAGTCGTGAGAGTATACAGCCTGCTATACTATTCACCCTATGTAACGATGTACATTTTCCATGCACTTACAGTACTAATGATGTGAAGGAAGCACAGCAGGCTGTAGGCAGTGCAGCCTCCCCAACAGCATTTACAAAGCTGTTATACCATATAGGGCAATTTACTTTGCTGTGTACCCTCAGTAACACTATAAACCCCACAAATGCTATTTTAATGTGGGAAGCAAAGGCTGGTCTTATGTACACACTCACTAACACTGCATACTCCATCCAAGAGTACCAACAGTTCTCTAACACTGTAAGGCACACAGGCTGTAGTACTTTTAATGCCTTGCTAGTTACCCACCAAAGTACTGGAGAGCTTTGTGTCTTTAGTGTGCACAGTACAACCCTTCTGTGATATTACCAGTATTCTGTCTCCTCACCCACGTTGACTGCCATCT
Source organism: Protopterus annectens (assembly GCF_019279795.1). Lineage (NCBI taxonomy): Eukaryota > Metazoa > Chordata > Ceratodontiformes > Protopteridae > Protopterus > Protopterus annectens. The sequence goes on from NC_056740.1 coordinate 341,907,259, forward strand.
GCATGAACAATGGAAATGAACAGCACAGTATGTTCCACTGCTGCAAGCTTCCCACTGCCTTGTGGGTAGGTACAGGATTCTGTTTGTGAAATATGCAGCTGTTAGGTTTGCAATCAATCCATCATCTGTATTATGGCTGGTTTGCAATGCAGAGGATGACTCTGAATCACCCCTAGAAGCTCATTTCTGGCATTCTATATACTAATCATTTCACAATAAAGAGACTCCTGCTTATTTATTTCACAGATAAAGATGTGTGGAATATGGTTTTATAAAAGGAAAGTACAAAGTATATATTTTACATCAGTAAACAAAAATCAGGGTCTGATTTGGAGACTTGACTTTAAATATTTGCATAAGAACAACAACTTGGTTTACTATGTTAAAAGCAAAAAGTATTTATTTATTTTAAATGACTAATAGTGCCAAATGAGAATCAACTGGCATATTTTCATAAAAAAGCCTGGGACAGTAATATAATTTTTAGCCAAATACAGAGTGGAAGACACAATGATTACAGTAGTAGTAGTATAAATAAACAATAAAAATAAACCCACAGCTCAGTTCATACTATAGCAATGTACATATTTTAATGAAATATAAGGGGCTGAAATTAAGAATTCTGAAATGTCAAAATCAGAAAGCAAAACCCTTCACCTTCTGTACACATGTATTGTGGCTGTCAGGCATACCTTACTCAGAATATCCTTTGCTATCTCAAATAATGCACTGTCAGTGGTACCAGCTGTGCCTCCTTGCATGTTGCCTCCTTGTGTTAGTAATAAAGAATCAAAAAGAATCTTTGTCTGCTGGATATCTTTTGAAATATCCACATTTTCATGCATTCCAAATACCTCTGGATGCTGAGCAAATGGCAGTTTCTATAGACAAAAAATAAAAATATATTTATTTCTCCAAGCAGACTTGCTAGGCATTTTGTTAAACATTTTTGAACTTTACATGTCATGATTAAAACTCGGTCCTTCAATCATATCTCTCAACCTTCGGATAAGATAATCACTAATATTTGTTTAAAATTAGCATATATAATGCATACTTGTAGACAAGGTAATAAGAGTTACAGAGACAACAATCAAGGCACAAGTAAGTTTTACTTTTTCTTCATTATAGTGTTAGACTACATCTTTACATTTCATAATAACTAGCAAACTCTTATAATAGGAATTCCATAACACATCCACATCTCATACTCCTGAAAATGACAGCGCCTCACAAGGGTATAAAATATTCAGATCAGGCAAAACATTTAAAGAAATTGGTGGTACACATGAGAAAACTAACAAACTGCTAAATGCATATTATTCAGGTAGCAAACAAAGCTGACAGAGAATCATTTACTTTTGAAACTATTATTAAATGTAGAAAATGTTTAACATAGAGGATTATGATTAGTTTGCCAATCAAAACCCATTTATTATGTGTTCAAAACATGAATGTCAAGAAATTTACCCTGACGGCAAAGCTCGAGAAATGAATCTTGGCATCCATGTCGAGAACACAATTTAGGGTTATAACTGGAGATCTGATCATAATTCTTTGTTGTGCATGGAACTTTGTTATGCAACATATACTACTAGTAAAAGTAAAAAAAGAAGGGAAAAATGCTAAGTGTTTGCCAGCTCTCAAAGCTGTAAAGCACTTAGCCAGCGCTGTCAGAAAGGCAGTGTAACACACAATCCCCTTGTGTTTACACTCTCCTTGCCATGCAGGTAAACTGTCCAGATTTTTGCAGAATGCCCAGATTTTTGCCTCGTTTGTTTGGTCTGTTCCTCATAAAGTACATGGTTTTAAGAGAAATCATACAGGATTGAAGACAATAAATAATGACATATATTGATGTTTCAGACTTTGTATCCTTCAGAAAATGCAGGCGAATACACATTCTGTTGTTCTAGTAACTCTCTTAGTTTGTAAGAGGAAGGGACAGCTTATTGGCACTGACAGTAGGCAGAAACAAATCTTTTATTCTACCACTGTCACTTACTGATCTGTACTGGCAGATTTGACTGTCTAGAATGGGACCAGACTTTAACAACTTCACCAGGGGGTGCTAACATATGCTAAGGTCGGGTCTCGTGTCACTCTAGTGCTTAACTGATTTGTTTTCTTTCAGAATATCAGAGCATAATCAACATGCTCCATGCACTAATACATTTTTACACACTGAATGCCATCTCTCAGTAATATTATCATCTTTTAGTACCAACACAACATAGCTTTATGACTTCTGAGAACAATCAAACGTTTTCTTCTTGTTGCACTTAGAAAGTCAAATGCTGCAACCAGGTTGCTCTGGCACATTCTATATACATGGCGGTATAGCAATTTCAAAAGAACATACTGAAATGCATCGGTAGCGTTGTTGCCTCACAGCAAGAGGTTCTCCCGTTCGATTCTTGGCTGGAGTGTGGGGACTGCCTTCTGTGTGGAGTCTGCATATCCTAGCCGCGGTTGGGTGGGTGTTCGAAAGACATGCGTAAATGGGCATGCCTTCGTTGAAGGTTGAATGTTGAGCTGGCACCTCGGCGTTCGTGAAAATCTACTGCCAATCATTAGTGGGCCGGAGTTCCGCTGTGGCGACCCCTAACCGGGAAAAGCCGAAAGACAAACAACAACATACTCAAACAATGCATGAAACCTGACAAACAGCTACATTACTGAAGTACTATTATCACCCACACCCAGGATTGTAGCTGTCATTTTTTAAACCAAAACATTTTTATTTAATTACTACTTATGACATAACCAATCATACACTTATATAAATGAAAACAAACCATGCTGACATATTTTCAGTTGCAAACATTATACATCAGATATAATCATCTATACAATCACTGTCAATCAAACATTATATTGCTCATTTAATTCCTGCCTTCCCTTAAACCTCATTCCTCCTCCAAAACTTTTTTCTGCATGTATTGTTCCCACAATTCCCATTTTTCTATGTAATTTGCTCCTGCCCTTTTCTAAAGATCCCACTTCCATTTTTTATCTCTAGTCATTACTTCTATTATGGTTGGTTTGGACTTTGATTTCCATTTTCTAATAACTGCTTTTTTGACAGTCACCAGAATACAACTCAGCAAGGCCTTACTATATCTAACCAGTTCTGATTCTGTATAAATTCTACTACAACCACCCTGCTACAGGCCCCATGAAGATCTCAGTGTCCCTCCAACCTAACATCACTCTAAGTATTCAGCTGCTGTACCACCTTTATCTTTTATCTGACCGGTGAATACATTGTTATAAGAAACATTTAATTCTTTATCCTCACAGCTTCCCATCACAATTGGAGCCCCACAAGGCTCTATTCTGGGACCCCTCATCTTTTCCATTTTTATTAATGATCTGAAAACTTCCCTCCCACAATCCTCCTGCATTCAATATGCAGATGACTCGACACTTATCTGTGCAGCAGTTTCTTCTGCTGAGCTTCAGTCTAGTACCCAAAAAGTATTTACATCAGCTGAAAATTGGTTCCATCAGTACTGTCTCCTTCTTAACCCCAAAAAAACTAAATTATTACTGTTCACTCCAACACAGAAGTCCCCTCCTATCAACTTTACAATTGTATCTAACAATGGCACAATTATATCACCTGACTCTAACATTAAACTTCTAGGAGTCACAATTGATCATAATCTTAACTTCGACTCACACATCAACTTAACCATTAAATCAGTAAATAGAAAACTCGGCTTTCTCTATAGGCTCACACCTTCAGCCAGGACTACTATAGCACAAACACATCTGATCTCTACCCTTCTCTACGCCTCTCCTATTTTTACCAATCTATCAAAATCCAGTTTTAACAAACTGGCAACCTCATACAATAACATTGCTAGATTTGCCACAGGTACTCCATTTTGTACCCACCATTGCATAAATTTTAAACAACTAGGCTGGCTAGAATTAGAAAACAAGCTGCTACTTCAACAACTGACAATCATCTACAAGATCTTGTATCACCCCACAAATACTCCCATACTCAGTAACCTTATTACCCCTTATAAAAACACCTCACAACCCTTCGCTCAGCTAACAAGCTACTAGTCACCTCCAATAAATCACACAATAAATCTGGTGACTGCCTGTTTACTAACACTGTTGGTTTTAATTGGAACAAGCTTCCTTGTGAACTCACCTCACTGGTATCAACACCCCTCTTCAAGAAGCAACTAAAAACCTTCCTGAATTCCCATTGGCTATGCCCATGTACTAATCCTGACTGACACTTTTTTTTGGCCTCTTGCCTTATCACTGCTACAAAAGTACTACTATTATTCGTATACCTTTCTTCTCCTCTGGTTATACATTCTTACTTGTATAGATAGTTTGTCCAGAAAAAAAAAAAAAGTTATTTTTGTGATCTGTGATTACACTTTTACTCCTTTTTGCTTTAATGTATACCTGGTACAAATGAGTTAACATAGTCTGTCGTTTAGTTATTCCATTTTTGCGTGTTAATCTTCCACAGATGTAGCAATTACTTTTGTAATGGTGCCCTCCACATTTATGCAATGGTTCGAAATGATTTTACTGTATAAGCTTTTTATACTTGCTAAAGTATATAACTAGTAGTGGAGCTTTTCTCCCTGGGCCTCTACTGGAAATGGACATGTATCCAGTTAGATTAGCCTGGTCAACAAATGCAAAATAAAATAAAATAATAAATAAATAAATAAAAGTGCAGTCCAGGTCTGAACTGCCTGCAAACACAAACAGCTAAAGTTAACTTTGTGTGTGTGTCTATCTGTTTGAGCTAATATTCATTATCCCCTAGAGAGCATTCTGCTTTGGCTTGTAAGCAGCCCCCCTAAACACACACACTCGTCTTCCATTTCTCTTTTATTCCCTTCTGTTAGCAAATAGTATACATAACTGATCAAATACTGTGTGTTTTTTAATTTAAATTGAGACCACAGTAGCCTACTGATACAAGGTTATCCTGTTCTTCCACCTGAGAAATGGTTAAGAAATTACTTACAGCTTCAGAGCAGTCCTTGGTCAATTCTGATTGTTTCTTAAACACAAACTTGTCTTTGCTTGGATCTTGGCTCATCCCGTTTGCTTGGATCTTGGCTCATCCCATTTGCTTGGATCTTGGCTCATCCCATTTGCTTGAATCTTGGCTCATCTCGCTACGTTCCCCCTCACTACGCTCGGGCTCACTACGCTCCCCTGCCTGCCCCCATATGCCACCCACCCCCCCAATACCTGTAATTTAAACTTGACCAAGCCATACCCACCAGAGTTCAAACCACCACATCTGCTTAAGTAATTATAACTAACCCCTCCCATTACAAATTACTACCTATCTACAATACATTTGCACTCACACACAGTAGCAACTACCCAATAGAAACATACCCAGTAAACACCCCAAACATCTCATACATAACTTCTAACATTGAATATATGACATTATAATCAACCCCTCCTACTCCAAAACTTCCTACCACATTAACACAAACTATCCCTATTACCTTCTCAGGTACCCAAACCCATACTTTAAATTTTTACTAATATCTACTTAATCCCAAACTCACTCCCCATTATATCCTGAATAGTCATGTCTACCAAATCTCTTTCACTTCTAACTCAAATATTACTACTTATTACCCTATCTTACCTAACCTATCTCACCCAACCTCTCAGTGCAAATCACCCACTCCCATTTCATACAACTAACCCAATCTCCATGATGCACACATATTCCTCAACCTGCATATCACCCAGTCTCTACCCCTTCAATAATAGTATGCTCTTCACCTACAAACTCTTACCTAACCCCAAAAACTCTACTCACATCTATATTAGCCGCATCCCCATAAAGCCTACACCCTATAGATTACATACCAAGCAATTCAAATACCTCTTCTGCCATCTCATCTCTCTCCTTCTCTCCAATGACATTCACCCAAACCCTGGCCCTTCTCCCCCACACATCTCAACCTCCCAATCCCATCCTCCTCCCATAACTGGTAAACCCCTCCATTTCTCAGCTCTAAATGTTCAGAGCATGTGCAACAAAATTCCTAACTTCCATGCCTGGCTTCTCCATAACCAACCCAATATTCTGGCCGTCTCAGAAACCTGGCTCAAAGCCCATATAAAAGACTCTGAACTAACACCATTCCACTACTCCATAATTAGGAAAGATAGAACACATAAAAAAGGAGGGGGAGTCGCTCTCCTCTACTCATCATTTCACTTAGTTACCCCCTATACCAAACCTATTCTCAAATTTGGCAAGGCAGAACTAATTCCAACCCTACTTCATATAAACAAACAAACTTATATGCATAGTCTCCCTTTATATCTCTCCTGGAGACATGATCTCAACCCTTGAAGATATTCTCTCCTGGTTCTCTAACAACATCACTAATGAAACTATAATCCTGGGTGATGTTAATATTAACTGGTCAACAATTCAATCTCCTACAAACTCATTTAATATAAACTTGTGCAACTGCACTCAGCTTATCAACTCAACAACTATGCCTTCCAAGAACTTCCTTACTGGAAGCGCCCTGGACTGGATTCTAGTTTCTCGTCTACATTACATCTCTGATAGTGGCACTCTGCCTGACCCATTAGGCGACCACTTCCCCACTTTTGCCTACCGTCTTCCCTCCTCCATACAACTAACTCATACCTACACCTTCACTCACTGTCTAAAAAACTTTAATCCTAGCACATTCTCAAATGCACTAAAAAATTAACTGGAACCCACTAAAACCGTTCCCTTAGAAAATACTGTTACCTACTTTAACTCAACTTTCCTCAACTTGCTTGACTCCTTTGCTCCTCTGAAAACAAAACGCATAAGAAGCAATCCTGTACCTTGGCTAACCAAAAATACCTTACTAGCCATACAATTCTGGCATTAGGCCTGGAAATGATACTCCAAAAATAAAACTATCACCACCCTTAATGAATTTAAAACACTTTGCAACAAAGTAAAAAAAAGTATTATCTCAGACCGCAAAGTCTACTTCTCTACACTCCAAACCAACCATAACACCAACCCAAAAATATTCTGGCATGGAATCTCCTCCCTTCTCAACCCTGGCAAAAAAGAAAACCCTTGCCCTGATCCAGATGTCTCTGACTTGGACATAGCCACTGAATTTAACACTTTCTTTATCGATTTCGTAAGTAAACTTACATCATCCTTCACTTCCTATTTGGCTTCCCCACCCTTATTTCCACCTATCCCTCCCTCCCCTACCATCTCCTGCTCCCAACCTCCTCCTTTCTCCTTCAACCCCATCCCTACAGCCACCATAAAAAACTTGTACTAACATTGAAACTCGGCTCCAATGCCCCGATGATATACCCTCATATTTCTTAAAAGTTGCCGCAGAAGGCATAGCTCTTCCCATCCGCATTCTTATAAATCGATCTATTGCTGAATGTCAAGTTCCCCAGCTCTGGAAAAAGGCCTTTATTATTCCACTCCATAAAGGTGGTAGTAACAAACGTTCGACCTATCGCTATCTTATCCCCCATTTCTAAACTTCTCGAAAAATGCATCCATCTACAACTTCAACCTTACCTCATAAACAACCAACTTCTAACCCATACTCAACATGGTTTCAGACCCGGCCAGAGCACTACCACAGCTCTCCTTCTCCTTCCTAGAAACAGTTAATAAGGCCCATGACATTGGCCACATCATGTCCACTCTCCTCCTTGACCTCTCTAAGGCATTCAACATTATCTCTCATAACCTTCTTTTCACTAAAGTCTCCACATTAAATCTATCCCACTCCTCTATTAACTGCTTTACCAGTTACCTCTCAAACAGGCAACAAGCAGCCAGATGGAAAAAAAGCCACCTCTCTTTTTCTCAATACTCCCACATGTATCCCCTATGGTTCAATTTTAGGCCCCCTTCTGTTCAATATATTCATAAACGATTTCTACCAAGCCATCCCAAATGCCAACCTTGTCCAATATGTCGATGATTCAACAATAATCTGCTCCGCCTCTTCTATACGCACCCTAGTTAAATTAACCCAAGATGCCTTCTTCTCCACTGAGCAATGGATGATGGACAACCATCTAGCACTCAATGCTACTAAAACTAAACTCATGACATTTACTCCTTCCAAAACCACCACCCTAGTTAAAACCTCATTCTCAGTCACTAGTTAAAATAATATTCCACTCGAAATAGTTTCTAATGCTAAACTACTAGGAGTCCTGATCAATGACCAGCTAAAGTTTGATAATCATCTACAAGTAAATATCAAAAAAACACACAAAAATTAGGTATGCTTTACTGCCACAGCAGTTGCATATCTTCCTTGACTAGGCTCACCCTCACCAGCACTTATCCCTCCTATATGGTGCCTCTATCTTTACTAACCTGCAATCCTCCCTCAAGACTAAACTCTCCTCTTGCTATAATAAAATAAAATTTGCAACCAGCCATAGATCCACTTTCCATCACTGCACTGCCATACACCAAATGAATTGGCTTGAGCTGTCCAATTACCTCATCTATATTCAACTTGTCCAAGCACACAAACTTATTTTCACTCCCTCTCTCTGTCCCTCTCTTGCCACCACCTTTAAAATGCACCAACCAAATAGATTTGAGATCTAATTCCCAAAATCTAACTGAACTGCATAAACCTGCCTGTCCACCAGGCAAAAATCTAATGTCCTTCTCTCTAGCTACAGGGAATATTTAAAGTCTGCCAACTCATTACAATCCCAAAAAATATGTTCCCAATTACCTCTTTTGTCCTTATCACACCTCCAATAATTGCAAGCTACCTGAGGAAAAATTCTTTGGAGTCTGGTTGGGGTATAAAATGCCTATGCAAACAATTCCAAGCAAAGATTTTAAATTTTCTAGACTTTTGTTCCATACTTGGGAGCCATGCATACATCCTCCCATTGTTTCTTTGTGAACTGCTTATCCAGTCATTCTTCCCAATCCTTTCTAACCTCCTCTGATTGATTCTTGTAATTATCATGCAATATTCTATATGCCCTACTAATTATCCCTTTTTTAACAGTAGCTTCTGTTCTACATTCTGCTAAAGTGCTACCAGCATTGGTCTTTCACTTAGGATTCCCCTGTTTATTTATCTTTGCATATACTCTCTTATCAGTTGTTGATGAGGAAAACAATCTCTAGCCTGCAGTCCAAATGAATTATTGGCTTCTTCCCATTCTAATACCTTTCCCCCTCTAGTCATTTGCTCCCAGTACATTTATTCCTTTGCTATTTTTTCCAGTAAATTCCAAACCTCTCTTGCCTGTTTCTCTATGCCCCTAATTGCAGTCATTCACTATCAGCAGAATCTCCTTTTGCCATTCCCATGTTGGCTTAGTCCTTAGAATACTTTCTGCAAGTTTATGAATATTCTGTATGGTTATTGTTATTATCCATAAAAATCTCCAAATCCCAGTTTCTCCTTATTTCTTGAGCTTTCCCCATATTTCATTATCATCCCATTCCACTTTGAATTATAACTTCCTGCTTGTGCTATGTATAGGAACCATAAATGTGTAGCTCTGAAATATCCCTTCAAATCAGGTAATCCCAAACCACCCTGTTATATTGGAAGGATCAACTTATCTCACTTGACATTTGCCCTCTTCCCCTCCCAGATAAAAGCCTTCAACTCTTTATTAATTGCTATCCACAACTTCTCCACTAGTTGATAAAAACATGCCTGACCTGTGTATAAAACTAAAAGGAATAAATACATTTTCACAGCTTGTAACTTGCAATCCACATCCATAAAACAAAGGTTCCATTTCCTCAGTTTTTGTATTATCTTTTATTTAGTCTCTTAACACATATCCTTAGCTGACATAACAGAATCCTTTGGTGCAGTGGTAGCATTGTTGCCTCACAGCAAAAGGTTCTCTAGTTCAATTCTTGGCTGGAGTGTGGGGAGTGCCTTCTGTGTGGAGTCTGCATGTCCTCCCCGCAGTTGGGTGGGCCTTCGAAAGTCATGCATAAATGGGCATGCCTTCATTGAAGGTTGAACGTTGAGCTGGCACCTAGGCATTCGTGAAAATCTACTGCCAATCATTAGCGGACCAGAGTTCCGCTGTGGCGACCCCTAACCGGGAAAAGCCGAAAGACAAACAACAACAACTCTTTAAGTATTTCATTTTATTATGCCCCCATAAATATGGGTATTGCTGAACCAATTCATGTGTAGGTGCATAGTTTACAGCTATTGCCTTTGTTTTATTCTAATTAATTTTGTACCCAAAAAAGAATAGAAACTGTCTCAGAATGTTCTACAGCACTGAAATGTCCTTTTCCTGGTTTTATCAGGTACAAAACAATATCATTTGCAAATAAAGCCAAATTTTCTTGATTACCATACCAGTTATATCCTTGAATTTCTGAGTCCCTTATTTTCTTTGCCAATGATTCTAAATATAAAGTAAATAACAACAGAAGGAGGAAACTTATGTGGAATAAGGTGAAGTCCCAAGACTGTAAAAACTCCCTTATCAGCCTCAAAAAAAGTTGAGATCATCAAATCCTCTAAAGCTAGCTATGAAAACAGAATTGCATCAGATAGTAAAGACAACCTCAAGGTCTTCTATAGTTATGTAAAGAATCTCCACGGCAATACCCAGATTTTCTCTGAGCTACTGCACAATGGTACCTCCTATACCGAGCCAACAGATATTGGCAATATACTGGCAGACAGATTCAGTGCTGACTTTGCCGCCCCCGAAGGACCAATCACAATACCAGTAGATTGCCAGGCACCCAGTATTACTGCTGCACAGGTTGAAAGAGCACTGTCCAATGCCAAGAATACAGCTTCTATTGGACCTGACAATATCCCTGGCTGTGTTCTACATGAACTACAGAGTGAAATGGCACCTCACCTGTGTGCCCTGTTCAATCACAGCCTCAGGTCAGGCTTTGTCCCTACTGAATGGCACACTGCTACAGTCATCCCGCTCCACAAAGGAGGAGCGACTACAGGCCCTGGGAACTATCGCCCCATTAGCCTGACGAGTCTGATATGCAAAGCTATGGAGCGCATCATCATGGACCTAATAAACAAGGATATAGGGAATCTCCAAACTCTGGATCCTACACAGTTTGGTTTCGTGAAGGGTAGATTATGCCTGCTCAACTTGGTCAATTTCTTTTAGTCAGTTACCAGAGCTGTGGATGAAGGAAATATGATTCATACGGCCTACCTTGATCTGACCAAGGTCTTTGATACCATTCCCCACTCAGGAATCATAGAAAAGCTCACTAAGCTAGGCATCAACCCCTATATCACTAGGTGGGTTGCAAACTGGCTCACAGATAGAACCCACAGTGTGAAAGTAGCTGACTCCAAGTCAGACTGCTGACCAGTCACGAGTGGAGTCCCACAGGGTTCAGTCCTGGGTGCTCTCCTGTTTGGTATCTACTTCTCTGAAGTCCAGGCCAACACAAAGGGACTCTGGCTGACAACATTCGTAGGCGATTGGAAGTTGGGAGCTATTATTAACTCCCCAAGTGATGTTGGCATACTACAGAAATGCCTCACTGAGACCAACAACTGGTGTCAGAACCATGGCCTTAAGCTCAATACCAAAAAATGTGTCATCATCCCCCTTGGGAAAAACCTGTTTCCCTTGAATGACCACATCAATAGTAGTCCACTGAACACAGAAAGCGTTACATGAGATCTGGGAACACAGGTTGAAAGCAACCTCTCTTTTGACCACCACACTGCCACTGTGGTCAGAAAGTCCTTCTATGTGGCACATCTCATTACTAACGGTTTTGCATCCAGAAAGAAAGAGGTCATTGTCTCCTTGTACTCTTCCTTCATTAGGCCAATCATTGAGTACAATGCCCCATTTGGCATGTACCTCACCAGACACCTGCAACAACTGGAGAGGCCACAAAAGTACCTCACAAAGAGGATCCTAGGCCTTAAACACTTGTACTATAGGAACAGACTCAAAAACTCCAACTATTCTCCATCTCATATCGCCTACTTAGAGGCGATCTCTGCTTGACTTACAAAGCAATGTCTGACCCAGCTCTGTTAGAAATGCTACATCTAAAGAAATCCCAATTCCTCCGCACAACACACTCCAGGACCTCAACCTCATAACCACAATCAACAGAACATGCTGAAGGGACAGGTTCATAACCCAGAGACTGCCCATGCTATGGAATAAACTTCCCATACATGTCAAGCAGAGCACCTCACTGGCCCTCTTCAACAGAAATCTTGATGAGTGGATGGGAAATAGAAAATTCACCCCGGGGATCTCTTCAGTGGCTTTACTTGACAGAGGCACTGGGAACTAAGGTTGGGTGGCATGATGCCAGGGTAATCTTATGGGTTAAGCTTGTAAAGGCTCCAGGGCCATTAGCCTAGTACACACCTATGAACCTATGAACCTATGAAAAGGGGACACATCTGTCTGGTTCCTCTGTTCAAGCAGAACTTATCAGTGAGGAACCCTTGACTGTATTTTTCACCTCCAATTGCTCATATATCCTCTTAAGTAACCTTATTATTTTGCCAGGCAATGCAAATGCTTCCATTGCCCTGCTCATAAAATCCAGGCTTACTCTATCAAATGCTTTCTCTGCAGCAAGACCCATCAAATACAGTGGTGTTTTCTGACATTCAGTATCCCTTTGAATCATCATAGTTCTATTAATGCTGTCAAATGTGTGCCTCTCCTCCAAAAAAGACTTTGATCTATGCCCTTCAATTTTGGCAATACCTTTGCCATTGTTTTAGCTAGTACAGACAAAAAGACTTTTCATGGTTTAATATTTAAATGGGTCTACATGAAGCTGTGTCTGATGAATCTTTACCATCTTTAGGTACTACAGCCACCACAGCTTTCTTCCAAGATGTTGGTGTCTCCCCTCCTTTTACAATACTGTTAATAACCTACTAGATTTTTATCACTTTCTTTCCTCCTAACTTCCAGACTTCCACAGGAATACCATCTCTTCCTGGAGACTTTCCTGCAGATTATTATACATCACCATTTTAACTCATATCCTCCTATCTTAACTGCTAACTGCTGAGCCTTATCTATCTCTAGCCTTGGCATACTTAAGTCTTCCGTAAATATTTCCATTTTTGTTCTTTCTTGATTTCTACATTTCTATGTTTTATACAAATTTTCATAAAGTGTCCAAATATCTCATACCTCTGTAGGATATATGTTTATTTTTCTTGTTACAAGCTGTTTTTGTGCTCTTGAGTTATTATCAGAAATAGTTGCTTAACAGCACTCTTTCTAAACTCATGCATATTATCCAGTTACTCTATTTTTTTCTTTAGCACTCTGCAGTTGTGCCTCTTGGCCCTCTTCCTGTTCTATGAGATTCCCCTTATTCTGCAATATTTTAACCTTTGTCACCCCTCTAAATAATTCTTATTTCTTCTTAACCATATCTCATTTTATTTTACTTCTACCTTATTTTCAAAGTCCATTTTTATTTCATCCCACTCACTAGCTATACCTTCTGAAGAAACTTCTATCTTCCCTAATATCTCTTAAATCATTTCCACTATCCTTTCCTTAAATTCAAGGTAGATGAAAAAGTGCCAGTGTCTCATTTTTACTTCATTACTCTACATTTTTATCTTAGTTTTTATTGGCGCATGATCTGAAATAGTTATTGTATGTATGACAAAGCTTTCAATTAAATGCACATATTCCTGTGAAATATAACTTCAGTCTAGTCTAGCCCAGTTATTGTACCCTGGAGAATATGTAAATTCTCTCAGAGTTCCTACTACTGAATTCACATCTTCCATACCAAATATTTTCAGAAATTTCTTCAGAAATCTACCCTCTTTTGTTGTGCCTTCATTCTGGGCACCCCAGATACATCCTCACTGTTGCGAATTAAGTTCCACTCTGGACCTAGAGGTAATATTCCCTGCTGGGAACTGATTATTTTTCCCAAAATGTTCTTAAGCTCCGTAACAGCAACTTTTAGAGAAATATAAATACATGCCAGTGTAATCCTCCTCCCTTGCCAACAGCCCTTTACTACCACAAATTAACATTATTATATTTTTTTCTCTTCTTTCACTATTGGAGCTCCTCTAGCAATTAGCAAAATCACTCCTCTTTTTCTTTGTCCCTGATATTCTGCTTAATATCCATCCTGAAACCCTTACTTTATCAAATTTACGCTCATTTCTTTCTAAATGTGTCTCATGTAGCACTATTTTCATTTTGCATTTCTTACTATAATTCAATACTGCTACCTTTACATCTATATCTGTAAGACCATTTACATTCCAAGATAATATGGATAGTGTAGTCATTATGATAAGAAGTTAGTGTTGCTACCTATTATATATGACAGCTTTTTTTAAATGTGTATTTCCAACTCGTGTTCATGCACACACTAATATTTAGCAGGCTGATCTTTTATATAGTTTTATATAGTTGTTTCTTGCCATCTCAATTTGGACCTATGTCACATTTTCAGGACTTTTTGTTTTAACGAAAACCCTTAAGCAAAAAAAAATAATTCTCAGAGCACTTCCATATCCTATTGAGTTAGAAGAAACATACAAAACTATGTACATCTCCAAAAATGAAGTTTATCTCTCCAGATAGGAATAATTGCCCTTAATTGACAGATGTATCCACAGGTATTATCTAACCTAAAATTAAGGTTATCCTTGAAAATGCCCATGATACAGCCTGTTCTCTGACTTACACTGATTGGTGTCTGTTTTTTTTTCTCTCATCTATATTCTCCTTCCATATGTGGAAAAGAGCTTGTGTGCTTTTAGAAGACATTAGGTTTTAGCCATAAAAAGTGCACTTGCTATCTTTAAACCTAAATTATACACTGATCTATTACATGCATTAAAGTATTAAGGTTGCTAGGGAAGCTGCTATCTCCTATTCACTTCCAATAATTTCAGACTTTATTTTTCACTGAACTGCTTGCCTTTGTACCTTTAAATTTTGCATTTCCCTCAGCAAAGAATGCTTATCACTCTCAAGGTTAATTGCTTGCACCTTAGACAGCGTGTCCATTCAAACTGTCAGCAATGAGAAAAAGCAGCTAACAACTCTGTAGATGCATGAAGGAATCATTCTCATTTTCATGCAGAACAGAATGGAATGTACAACTGCCTTCAGCAGCAGCCATCTTGACTCCCACTGAACATTTGCTAAAGGAAAAAAACAAATTAATATAATTGTATATGCAAGAAATTTAGTATTTCTCAAGGCTTTCATAATTTCGTCTTATTTTCAAAGTATTTGCTTAAAGAAAATGGTTCCTTACTGAAATGTTGTCACTCAAAATGCCAAGTGATGAAAAGCCAAAAAGAAAAGCCCAAAAACACGGGAGAAAAGCAAGCCCCCCCCCCACACCATCCAAACTTCAACTTCAAGATCACCGTACCTTGGAGAAAAGGGAACATTCCAAGAAATGATATCTCTAAGTATATATATATATATATATATATATATATATATATATATATATATATATATATATATGTGTGTGTGTGTGTGTGTGTGAGTTTGGTCTTTTGGCCATTTAGTCTCCATTTTTCAGGACTTGCTGTAGCAGATCCAGACATTTCAAATGCTTACCACAGAAAACACTTGTTTCTAGATTAAGACAATTAAACCAAGCATTCACCTTTGCAAAACTAAGAGAATACATACCCATTTCAACTCTACATATAATAAGTGAACTTTATACCCTACATGCACCACAGCAGCCCAAGATTACAGCACATTAACTTAAACTTGTTTTTGTCCAGCCTTTCTTCCTATTTTACATCATAAAGTCTATATTTCTTACAACTAGAAAACAATTATTATTTACATGAATATCTTTATCACATACAACAATCTCTGAAAATACTCACCCCACCCCCACATTTAAAATATCCACTGACTACATATTACACAAAACTGTTTTACTATATAGCATGCAGTTTATATCATGAAACATTTTATACAAATACTATTAAGACAAAAATTGTTTTACTTACAGTTATTTTTCTCTTTTCATGTCCTTCTAAATATTAATGACATAAAGTGGGGGTATGTACTTTACTTTCCATCACAACTTTAATAAAGTCAACAAAAGTCCAATCCTTCTCAGCCACCTCTTCTTGCAAATACATTTTGTCATGAATGTGATTGATGTTTTATAATTTCACATCTATTCACTAATTTCAGGGTTGCTGATCATCTTCTTGTTCATCTCCCAACACCAGACTCTGGTATAAGTCTAAGGTACTTCTGATTCCTCTAGTCATCTCCTGTTCCTTTTTCCTGTCTCTCAAGCATTTTCCACTGGAACATTGGAAAAGGTTTCACTGGCAAAGTCTCTGTATGAGCTTTATTGTCAGAAGAACAAGAAGCAGTCCCCTTCTGCTTGCTAGCTCACTTTTTGTTGGATAAACTTTTGCATTTCCTCCTTAGCCTGTTCTGCATCAAAAATGTATTTTGACCTCTAGGAAAGAATATTCTGAAGGTAGCTAGATTCAGCAGCTTTAATCTCACACCTGCCTCTTGACATTCCACTATTGCTGGGATAAATTTGCTTATTTCTGCCTGGTGTATAGTATATAATCATTTTCCACAAACATTCTGCCATCTCCAATTTTTAATAAATTTCCCTTCTGTCACAGTTTTGTCAGGATCAGCTGTTTCTGTTGGTATGACTGCACCTTACTAATCCAGGTTTTGTTTGTTTTCTTGTGGCCAGGTTTGGAGCATGCACGTGATGTGTTCTTTCAATTAACACATCCTACTGTGAAATACCAGTCCAGCTGCTTATTTATATTTTCATAAAATTAATGCAGTCTGCTCCTTCCAGTTTCTGTGGTACAGTAGAAAATATCAGCTTTTCTTTTTGCGCTGTCTTCTAACTCTACCATTTTTTGAAACAGCTCTTCTTGAGAACTCTCATACTCAGCCAGTTTTTTCTTCATTTCAAGCTCTGATTTTTGTTGTTTTATCAGTTCATCTGAATGGCTGGTTAAGCTTTGTCTATTTTTCCAGCATTTTGATATTTAAGTTAACAAACCCCTTCAGTGTTTTGTTCATTTTAATCACCTCTAAGTACATTTGATTTTTTTTCATCTAAATTATTGGAAGCCATCTCTTGTACCAAAGCTGAAGTTTGAACTGCTTTTTGCTGAACAGCAGCAAGATTCTTCTAGTCAGGGTTTTCTCTTCAGCTTTCTAGATGATTTTCTTTCAAGTTCTCTAAATTTCTTCTTTGCTGTCATCCAGGCAGTGTACTTACTAGCCAGTAGCTGAATTTTACTCAGGCTGGCAGAATTACTAGTTATTATTTCTCTCTCATTATTTATACTGGGATAACTGAAATTAAACTATGTAGCCATCTTGGAAGTTCTTATACTGCACAGTTTTTATCTGTAATTTAATTGCTTTGTTTAACAAGTTATGCCTGCTAGGGTACAGATGCCTTTTTAAAATATTAACCAGGAAGCACTGTATCGTTTTATAATTTTCTCAGAATCACACGCAATTGCACTCAAGGAGCTTCAAGGGAATTTTTTTTTACCAAAATGAAAGGCACATTTGACTCTTTACAAGCTGCTAATTAATTTGCACTAGTACTATAGTACATTTGTGTCAGACTCACTAGTTCAGTATCACTCAGTGACTATTTCAACTACATTTTATTGTGATAAATATGGGATCTTATTCTATGGGGTATTTTACATTATTTTTGTCCACAAAGGTGAATCTCACAGATGACTGTGGATTGACATTTTAGAAAGAAATGAAAATTACAGCGTAATGACTCATGACGGTAGGCACCAAGTTAAACATTACAACAATCCGTGCCAAAAATAATGAAATCTAACAAAATTATGACCAGCATTTTCTTTAGTAAGCATTCACTCATAAATATGTCAGTTGTTAACAGTTTGGCACATTGCACACAGTTTATGCAACCCTCCACTTGAAAGTTTGCATTGTAATTGTGTAGGTGTATTAATAACTACAAAGTAGCATCAAATCACTTTATGATGACACTTCTTACGAGTGTGGTACACTTTGTGACAATAAGAGGTACTGCCAACTATGCTAGAAGTAGGGCAGTAGATGTGTAACATATGCCAGTACAGCTAGCTGGAATTTTGTAAAGAATTATATATCATTTGAATATCAAACTGATTTGTACAGATGCTTGTGTTGAAAATGTATTTGTAAAGTTGCTTGTGTTAAAAATGTGTGCCCTGCTGGAAAGAAAAGAAATGTACATGCATTATTGTAACTGTTTAAAGGTATATGTTTTAACAGAGGATACTGGAAGAGAAGAGGTTAAGCTCAGCCCCAGCTAACTCTGGAAAATAGTTGAAATTAAATTAGGCCATAAAGATTGCATCTTACAGTTCTGATTGCAGCCAGAGATGAAATGTCTGTGAGAAGCCTGGCATAGTAGCTCTGCAGGAGGAGTAGAAGTATTAAAATTATTTCATGACTTCCAGGAGTTGCAGCAGACCTGAGCAAATCTCTATCTGTGTTTATGGTAACACATAGGTGCTAAAATCCTGGCAGCTTCTAGTTTTGAGGATAGTGTGGAAAACAGAGTCAGATGACCAGATGTGATGTCATTTTGTAAGCAATCCCAGAAATAATATTTAGATATTATATTGAGTAAGTGTCTCAGAGTAAGTGACCAGGGACAGTAAATCTATAAATCAGTTTGGAAAATATAGTGAAACTAGTTAAGTATTGTTTTTCTGTAACTGTGTGAATTTTTCCAGCTGTGTTATTTTTAATATTTCATTTGATTGACACTCTGTTGTTTACTGTAAATAGATATTTAGTATTTTTACATTCTTCTATTATTAAATATATTTAAACTTCTCATTGTGGCCAGCCTTTTAGAAAATATTTAAGTTTTGAGAACATTTGCATACATTTATTTGATGATAACTCTGGCCACTCCTGAAAGCCTGGCTGTTTAGTCAACATCACCATTTGTATTAATATTAACTTCACTCAGAATAATTGGATACCCTTTTAAGAACCTTATAGTAACTGACTGGTGGAAGTGAATCTACCTTACAATATTACATTTCAAAGAGTGTTCTAGCATTGGTTTCACAGAGAGAGTGGTGGTGGATTTGGTTTGGACACTCGCATGAGGACTTAAATCTATAGCTGTACCAGCGGGGAACCTTACTGGGGAACCTGGGGAGAGAAACCCAGACACTGAGCTGAGTGTATTCCCTGTGTGCTCTTAAGAGAAATTCTGCATGATGCAGAGAGGCCTGCATCTGGAAATACTGAGTGTATCCATTTGTATTCCAAGTGAACATCTTTCTCTAGTGTCAGTGGCGAGGACTGAGGCTCCTTGATTTTTGGCCCAGAGTGGGGATGCCACACACTTCACGAAATGAGATATGAAAATGACTATGATGAATATTTGGCCTCATACAATTCAAAGTTGCCAGTTATGAGCAAACATTCATTTTAATAAGCAGGTACTCCATATTAGTTTTCAGCAGTATCTTACAGCAAAGTACTTTCTTCAAACCTTGCCATGTATATGACAGTTGCCACTTTTTAGGTACAATCCCTAATGTCTTTTTAGACCCAGAAAAGTTCTTGAAAGCAGTAATTGCCAAGTCATTATTTGGTATGGAACAGTCCAAGTATCATGCCTGATTCATGATATGGGATTATAAGATAATCATGTTGAAAGACAAAGATAACTACCAATCCTATGAGTCTTCATTTAATCTTTGGCAGTTTTCAGTAGCAGCATCATTAATTACTCCTATGCATATGTTTGACCATATAAAATACAACAGCAAAGTGAAATTCTAAAACAAAACAGTGAAATCTGAAAGTCACTGAAACTGTCTCAAAGCATTTTTGGGTAGGGGACTTTGTCCTTACACCCCAACATGTCTTCGCTATCATCTAACATCCTTATATATATGCTCTGAGACTACTGCATGTTGGAGTAAGGGGAATTCTGTGAAATGTGTATACAAAACATCTGATCAAACTTCAGGGTTCAATCTTATGAATGTGAAACACAAGTGCATTGAACATCTGCCATGTTCCTATTTTCAACACTGTGATTATTAATTTACAACACAGTCATTTCTACAAACTATCTCACAAATAAAAACAGTATTTTCATGCACAGGCCACCAAGTTTTTTTATCACCTTAATGACAATTTTTTACCTGTAGTCTGAAATCATTTTTGCAGGATCACATAGCTGCTATACCTTGAAAATATTTCAGACTGCCTCAGCAGCAGCCATATGTTTTATACTGGTTATTTTAGTCTGAAATACAAACTAGCAATAGACCTACTTAGACAAAGTATGTGTTACCTCTTTGTAGATATAAATCATGCAGCATTTTTATACAAATTGGATTTAATGGTTGTATTATTTACCTTGATGAATTCAATGTAGTCCTCATATTCACCTTTTGGAGGTGCATAGTAATTCCCACTGGGTGAAAACAGATAACGTGGCTGTTCAACAACATCTCGGTTATAGAAATCTGCCAGTATTGTCATTAGAAGGCGCCTGTCCCAATCGTCTGTCACTCGGCCTCCATAATTACACTCACCAGTCAGGTAACTGACAGCTTCAAAGGGAACATGATCATAGTCATTGATAAACAGCTAGAAAAAGGAACACAGGCACTAATGAATTAGATATTTCTTTCATTTCATGAATAAATATAATTACATTACAGATAATGTCATGTTACAGCAAGACTAAACTAATCTTTAGAAAGACATCTGAATGACAAGTATGTGCAATATTTTAATGACTGTTTATAACACTTCATTTATTGCCCAAAATGCTTGATTAACTTATATGAAAAGGTTAAAATACTTATCAGAAAGGAAAAATACCTGATAAGTTTGGGTTATGAATACTTCCTCAGTCTCATTCAAAATATTAATGGTTGGTAAAATTATTCACTGAAGACAATGTGGGAGCAGCATATGTAAATGGAGACATTCTTGAGGCAATCACTAGAGGCAATAACTAGTCTAATGGAATGAGTTTTGCCTGCAACACTTGTGAATGGGTGGTAGTTGACTGATAGTGAAGGGCAAGGCAAATGGCTACCCATCTCAAAAATAAATTCTTGTAACGGCATGGTCTATACTACCAGAAGTAAAGAAGACAGCCATTACCTGAGTTGCTTGTGCATTTCTATGGTATGAATGAGGATAAGTATGTGATAAGACAGCATCTGACTTGTTCCCCTGGAGAGAGGTAATTTATGTTATTCTTCATGAATGTCTGAAGTTATACACAGGAGAAACTAAACATGCAATTAGAAAAAAGAATAATGAAAGAATTAAATGAATAACAAGACTAATTGCAAGACATTGTATAGATGGACATTCAATAGAACAGCTAAGGTTTATGGAGCTATTACAACATTCACGCCATTTACCAGTGGATTCAAAGCAATAGTTGTCATATAAAGAAAGTTATATAATACTAAGATACCAAAGTTACCATTCCTAGGGTTTGAACATTAGATTTCTCAGCCTGTTTGCTAAGAAATTAATATAGTCTATGCTAAATGTTAATATCATTTTAAATGAAGATTATGTTCAATGTAACTAATTATTCTGTTGTATTCTGTTTATTTCCTTGAATACTCTAGGGCCGAGATACCAGAGACTTTTAATCTACTAATAAAAGACAGGCTCTAGACAGGCAATCATTTTCTTTAAATTCTTTCATCAAGTTTGTGGTGATATATTATTGTACTATAAACACTATCCTTGTGAAAGACTACTACTTTGACAGGTGGAGGTAAAAAACACCAAGGAAAGCATTTTCCAGGAGATAAACATCAATGCTGCTGTGCCAGAAGGCTCAAACAGGGAGCAGGCAAGTCCCTCATCATGAAATACAGGTTCTACAGAAGGGAATAGTTTATCAACAGAGGATGGAGATGTAACACATGTTTATGAATTGATTGTGTCATTCTGTTCGCTACAAGGTCAGCTAAATATCCATCCAACCTAACATTTTCTAAGTCTCTTGTCCCGGCAACAGTCACAGTGACACCAAGCTAAGCCCAGGAGACCAGACTTCCCAATCCACAGCAACAGTCTCCAGATCATCCAGTGAGATCAACAGGTGTTGCCAGCCAAGCTGATGGGTACAGTTCTCTTTGATATATACTTGGTAGTCAATAGCCACAAAATTGAAGTCAACTGCTCGAAAGCACACTTTTCTTCACCATGTGTACTGATTCACCATACATATTCACCGATAGTGTTCGCATAAGCATAGAAGCTTGTAGGTGAATCCTTTCATATACAGAAAATGTTTTGTTCTTACATAAGGCAGATTTCAGGCATTTATTTTTTATTTCACTTTGTTAACCAGAATGCTCCAATGGAGCAAGTTGCTAATTTTCAGCACAGGCCTGGGGAGAAAAGCTCTGAAAAGCACAGTTGGGTAAGTAAACTTATAACAGTAGATGTGCAAATAGATCATTGTTGCAGTAGTCTAAGTTATATAGGACATATTCTGCCGAATATCAGATGTCTTAGCCAGTATCCAAAGCTTCAGGGTGTCTTCCACGTGCACATACTTCACAGGAGGCACAAAATCATGTCAGTAGAAAAGATGATGTATGGGCACTAAAAATCTGAGCTTTCTTGCCTCTCAGAGAGGTAGGCTAGAGCCCTAAAATACCAGGTTATGCTTGGGCCTTTCTGATGTACTGGTTGAGTTTGCTTAGGTTCAAGACCAGCTTGAGATCCTTGTTTTTCTTTGGAACCAAAAAGAACCTGAAATAGTTAACTGACCGTCTCTGATCCAGTGGGACCTCTTTGATGACTCTCTTTTGAAGAAAAGAGAGCATTTCTCTTCAGGATACTTCACAGTGATGGAGCAGTACATCTGGGAGTCGCCATTCTGGAATGAGAGGAGTATGAGAAAAGGGGATGTAATAGCCTCGATATTATCTCCCTGACCCAAGAATCCTGTGGGATGGCCATCCACACCAGCAGGCAGAGAGAGAAGGTGACTCCCTACTGCCAAAGGAGGAGAACAATTGGGCAGCCTTCAAGGGACTGTTAGGCTACCTATAAAAGAAGTGCCCCTGGTATCCTGGTGCTGATGATCTCTACAACTCCCTGTCCGTGTCCATTAAAGGGGGCCACCTTTGCCATCTGTCAGAGGTGAACTCAACGGGCTGGTGGCAGGATTTTTCAAAACATGGAGAACTGGACCCTTTTCATTATCATCATCAGCCACTTTTTTCCATTTTTTTCTACATGGGGCGGGGGTATCGTGCTACCTGTTGCCATCTCTCTCGATTCAATGTCACACTCCTGCCTTCTTTGACACTTATGGCTGAT